>NW_024884697.1:4147816-4186744 GCF_019232065.1 Centrocercus urophasianus | reverse complement strand
AGTGCCCAGGAATGCCACGATGGCAGAAGAGGAAGGATACAAAGGGGATCTATAACCCTCCTGGACTTGCTCTGTGCTCTGCCTGCATGCTGAAGAAGAACAAAGGTGTCTGCCATCAGATTCCTCACTACGGAATTCTTGCATGCTGACGGACTCTCCTGGGCCTGCTACCTGAGTCCTGCTGCTTCCTCCCAGATTGGCTCTGTTACTTTTTCCTGCTACCTGCTTGCTGCCCAAGGCTGGCTACGCTGCTGCTGCTCTTCCCCTGCGCTTTTGCCTCAGACCTTCAAAACAGCATGCAGCGGGACTGCTGCTGGATCCTGGTGGTGACTATCCCTACCTCACACAGTTCTTGCTTATTTCCAATCTTTTCTATTGCCCTCCTTCCCTTCCCTTCACCCTAATTCGTAATAGTCACTGTCTTTCCCTTCCATGTCTGCCTGATTAGGATTTGTAATAACCTGGTAGGACCAATATGTGAACCATTGTTTCTTAATCTCACGCTGGGTATACATATATTAAAAAGAACCTCCTCTCCTTCCTATAAACTGGAGCAAGACATTGCCTCAGTAACTTTGAAGATGACACCAAGTTGGCAGGAAGCATCAATCTGCCTGAAGGTAGGAAGGCCCTACAGAGGGATCTGGACAGCTGGATAGCTGGGCTGAGGCCAGTGGCGTGAAGTTCCACAAGGCCAAGTGCCAGGTCCTTGTGGCCACTTTGGCCACAACAACTTCAGGCAGTGCTAAAGGTTTGGGGCAAAGTGGTTGGAAGAATGTTAAAAAGAAACAGACAGTGCATTCAATGCCCTCATTGAGGTAATAAACACAGATATTGTACAAAACATCCCAAATGTATGCTCATGTTTAGCTGAGGCCACCAATAAATTCAAAATTCAAAGATAAGTTTTTTAGAAGTTTTGTGTGGATAGTACGCACTGTTATACTCTGTGGCCTCAGTCCCTAGTACCATTGCAATGAAATAATATCAAGACAAAGTACGATGAAAAAGTACTGTCCTTGGTATCAAAAAGTCTTTATCAAACTCAAATCCTAAATGTCTGCAGGCAGATGAGAGACATCTGTTTGTCTTACCAGAATTGAGGCTTCCTGGAAAAAAAATAAAAGTTATTTATTCCTTTGTAAAAAGGGTATTTCTATTAGAAGTAGGTTCAGTTTAGTTTCTCCCTGTAAAAGCAGTAGTGAGATAAAATCTTAACAGCACACTACAGTCCACTTGACATCTGTCTCTCCTTCTGGACACACTTCTTTCTACCCATTCACACAGGAAGAAATTAAGAAAACTGTGTTTATAATTTAACTCCCTCAAGTATGTAAGGAAGATTTAGCAAAGGCCACTTCTGCATTAAGAAGTACAGAATAGCTATTTTGATATAACTTCATATGATTAGTTAATGAACATTGATTTCCCTATGCAAGCTCCCCTCACAAGGTCTACACATTTCATCACTGGGTACTGAATATCATATATGTCCAAACTTTTGTCTTGCCTGAGACACAATGAGCAAACAGGAATTGTCTAAGGCCACATAGAAAATATATAGTTAATGAATATAACTAACAGAACATTTTTGAAAATATTTTTTCTTTTGATTATTTTTATTAAAATATGAAAAAAACAGCAATGAAAACCTAAATCTAGTGGAATATTCAGTCCTGCTTTTGTGATACTAATGCATCAATATGTGGTTCAATAGAAGTAGCTGCAGCTTTCAGCAAGTTCTCAAAGTATTTGTCAGAGCTTTTTAATAAAAAAAAAAACTCTTCCTGTGCTTCATCCTTGACAGTAATTTTTCACGTATGCACATACTGGCAAAAAGCAACGTCTTGAATAAAGCCTGACCGTGAAGCGAGGGATGTTTTTCTCTGTTAAGGTATGTTGTATAGAAGTCTAGTAAAGAGACATGACCAAATTTTTAATTGTCTGATTGCAACTCAATACATTCTGTCTGAAAAATCACAGGTAATGTATTTATGTCAACTGAAAAGGAAGTCAGAAATATACTGAAAAAATTGCATTTTTTTTTAATCTTCATGTCTGTTTTCAAATTCCTTTATCAAAACAGAAAGCATGGCTGCATACTTTTTACTGCTCACAGAATTGTGTTTAGCCTACACATCAAAATGTATGAAATTATTTGCCATAACTTGTGTTTGCCAGTTAAGTTACATTTCAAATACTGTTATGGTTTGAAACATTGCACAGATAAGTTGATTTTCAGCTCAGAGATGCATGTTTAACTCAGTTAAATGAGCTGTCACATCCACCAAAAATGCTAAATCTGTGAGCCATTTTTAATCTTCACATTCTGGCACAAATTTTCCTTTTAATTCCATACAGAACTTGATTTCACTTTCCAAGTTGTAAAATCGTTTTAGCATTTTACCCCAACTTAGTCACTCTTCTTTACTTACAGAAAAGTAAAATATGTCCCCATAATCAGCGTTTATACTTTTAAGGAAGTCCTGGAGTTGGCCATGATTCAATCACAACTTTGATGATGATTTGCATGACATTATCCATTTTTAAATCTTTTGCATGTAAGTTTTCTTGATTTCTCATCAAATGTGAGCTCGTGGCAGCAATTGCATCATCTTCTATTAATTTCTTAAATTTCTGTTTTTATACCAACCATCACTGGGCACCATCAGTAGCTATACCATATATGTTGACAAAGGTAGAAGAAAACCTCTTCAATACATATTTTTACTGCTTCATGCAAATCAAGAATTTTATTGTGTCTTTTAATGGCATGAAGAAGCCAGTGACATTATATTTGTTATGAGTACCTCCAATGAAGATAGCAAATTGAGCCACATCTGTAGTATCAGTACATTCATCTATCGGCAGTGCAAAAAAATTGAAATTACCAAATTTCTTTTGATAGATGTTCCTGTTTTTTTAGTTAGCCTGGCCACAGTCTGGTGACACAAACTGATTTTAGAAAAATCTATTTTTTATCAGGATATGTTATATCTGCCATGCTTTTCATGTATTGCTTAATAAATTCACCATCAGTAAATGTTTTTAGATTTTGTTTTTTGCAATCAGATTTGCTACCGTGTAACTAGCTTTTGTAAAAGATTGAGTTTTAACTTTTTAAATACGATTTTTTTAAGATGACAGACTTTTTTCAGTTCCATTATTTTGTCTTTATGAAGCATTTCATGATATGCATTGAATTTGGCATTGTGTTTCTGCAACAATGTCTTTTCGTATTGTAATCTTTGAAAACTGGCATGATTTCCTTGCCAAATAATTACATTGCCATATCATTTGTCTTTACAAAGGAATACTCCTCAGTCCAATTTTCCTTGAACACCCTTCTTTCATCCATGATTTTTCTTTTTTGGGGGTTCTGTTTTCTTTTGAGATGCCGTTAAGCAGGTGGAAATATTAGTATCATAGTGTTTTACCTGCCTTATGTCACTGAACTCTCCCCATGTTTTGTGGCCAGGCCAGTCCATCTGGCAGAAAGGGCCACCACCAAGATGATGTGGCAGCAAGAGGCATGGGACTCATTGCAAGCTGTGGTGTGCCACACATGGCCCACAGGCCGTAGTTTGGACATATTTGCTGTATATTATCTTGAATAAAAATTCACTGCATTCATTTCATTAACAAGACAACATGTGAAGGAAACCAGCTCAAAGGTTACGAACAGCTCTTGATGTGGAGAAAATAAATTACTTCTTAACATTTAAATCTTCAAACAAAATTCTTTTTTTTTTTTTTTTTCTTCTCAGCAGTGGGCTTTCATTTGAATGTTATACACTCAACTATGCTGGCTTTTTTTTTGTTGTTGTTTTTCTTCTTTTCTGGTATTTTTCTGACATACACTTTGAAAATTTGGGCACTTGCATGATATTTATTCATTTTATCAGATTTTTACTGAGAGCTGTGGAAATCTAGTTTGCAAATGCTTACATAAACTACTGTTCAAAATTCTGTCTTGTCATGTAAAAAGCAAAACAAAGAATATGCATGCTGAACATTGCTCTTAAAGTACAGCTCAGGCTACGTAATTATAGGAATACTTCTAAGGCTAAAACTCAGCCCTTTCTTTCTCTTTTTTCTGCTCCTTGCTGTCACTCATTACATAACTGATGAAATTATTTGACAAGAGTCTCGAGCCAAGAACTATTTATTTGTTCTGTAAAATGCCCAGCAAACTGTAATGGCTGAATTGAACAATAGTGTTGGTGTTGGTTGGGGAGTGGGTGGCTTTGATAGAGCCAACTTGCTGTCAGAAACAAATCCAACACCCTTCTTACATTTGACATAACAACCTGGAGAATTTTGCTGACCATATTTCAGAAAGGATGAGATGTATTCATGCTATTGAATGGTATTTTATACATATGCATGTTCCAGCTCTCAAAATTCCCCTTCATTTATGATTTTCCTTCCTGTGGTAGCTGAAGTGTTAATTGGCTAATCTCCTTTTAAGGTCAAACAGTAAAAGATGAGCCTGATTGTAGGCATATCAGTACTAGCTTTACTTTAGATTTCATATGTAAAATGCAGATGATAACAGCCCAGAGACTCATGACGTGGTTCATGCTTATGCTGAAACCCAGACAGCTGCATTTTCTCTGCTGCTGCTATCCAATTAGCTAACAATTTAACAATTGGTTAATTATCTGATTAAGCAACTGTAGCTGGATCTCTATACTACAGTAATTACTTCATTTTACTGTGTATAGACGTGTCTTATGGGTTTTAGAATTGGTTGAGATTTACCATAGATAGATGTTCTTTTATTACCAATTTTTCTCTAACAGAATATCATACCCTTCAGGAGTTAACTGGTGTTTTCTTTCCTTGGTGCTGACATAATCTGTGTTAGTGAAAATTGCAAGCAAATGGGTTTTTTTTGGATACTCTCTCAATACAATTGGCACTGAACACTCAAGTGCAGTGATTCTGTGTTTAGATACAAATAGTTGCAGTTATAGCCATTTTAGAAGATAAAATATTACTCCCTGTTCATGTTGTTGTGGATGTTAAGTACTCAATTTAGAAAAACTCCATGTGAAAGTCCTCAAAATTGTACAGTATCTTCAGTTTTGTAATTCTGTATTTCTTTTTGAATAACATGTAATTATAAAGGAAGATACTGATGGTGTCCTTTCAATTGTAGTACTCTGTATTGTTTAGAACAATACTCAGTATTAAAAAGAGATTGTAAAAGCATTTCTTGTTGTGTATTTCAGTACTTACAAACAAATTCCTACTGGTCAAATTTTCCTTGCTATATTGGCTATAACATTTGTCAGACAGACAGACATAGATATATTTTATAGATTTAAAAATAAGCAAGAAGTAAGGGAACATTCATAGAGATCTTTACATCCAGACAACAGTAAGGGCCAATGGGTGGATGCACTTTAATATGTTCCTGCAGTTCTGGTGTCCTCTTAGCCACAGTTATTTGATTTATATTTAGTCATTTTAAACTAATGTTTCTTTTTTACTGTGAAACCAATGGCACCTTGGAAAAGGTAGGGAAAGTGATGAACAACATCTTTTTTCTGAACAGTCTGCTAGACTTAAACTTCCTCTAATGCACAGAAGAATGAACTAGTAACTTATCCAACAATAACAACAAAAAAGCATTTAAAGATGATTAAATTATGTCTGTTTTATTAGCAGCAGTTCTCAAGGGGGAGAAAGCTTCAAATTGACAAATGGCAAAGTAAATTTTAGTAACTGATAATTGATGGATCAGTTTTTTCTAGTCTAATTTGATTCCTTGCTCTCTTGATCTCTGCTCTGCTTCCAAATAGGGTATTAAAAACAAACAAACAAACAAACAAACAAAACAAACAAACAAAAAACACCAAAAAAAAAAAAAAACCCACAAAACTTTGCAGCTTGATTATGCACAATAATAGTATTTTCATTAAATAAGATCTGAAATATCTAATGTTCTCTGTGTCCTATTGCTAGAGATAAAAAATGTGAAAGAATTTCAGACTGCTGCAATACAGAAAGGTTTGAATAGTCACCCAAAAATTCAAAGTCAGGCACCTGAATTCTCCCAACTGGCAAGGGGTCTTTAGATAAAAATTTCATATTGGAGAAGCCATGCTGTGGTCAACAGCCTGGTCCATGTCTCTGCAGTATTGGCTTAGAGGTTACATCACCTCTTTGCTTCCTTCCATTTTACAGCATGGAGTTTTCAAATAGGGGAGAAGAATGAACAAATACTACAGTGCACTTGGGGGATATGAGGGAAGACAATGGAATCTTTTTCCTCACTGATATCTGCCACAGAACTTGGTAATCAATTTCTTCAAGAATATTTATAGGTACATGCAGTTTTTCAAACTTTAATATTCTTTTCAAGACATTATTCTTTGTTAAGACTCCTTTGAGCTGTGGACAGAAGATAAAGCCCTCCTGCAGTTACTCACAATTTTCCTTACTATCCTGTTTGATTCCTTTGCAAAACACCTAGAAGACACTTCCAAACTTACTGATAGGAGATTAGTATCGTGTTTTGCTCTGCCTAGTCTGTCCTGATATATAAAATGTCTATGTACCATTTCTGTATGAATGCAGTGTTATTCTTCAAAAACCCTTTCTCTCGTTTGTCTACTGGAAGCTGTTTGGAGAAGGGTTTTTGGTGTGCTGTTAGGTGAACTCATACAAATAAAAACATTTGCAGTGCTGTGTGGAAGAGGGAACTTTAATGTTTTAGAAACCATTGTCCTGCTAATGTCAGATTATAGCTGGCAGACATTTTTCCCTTGACATTGGACAATTTTTTTTTTTAACATGATGACTGTGACTGCTAAATTTTCTGTTTTCCACTAAAATGATACTTTTCCCCAAATACACTTTTTTGATTTTTTTTAGAGAAATCAATAATTTTTTCACTTTTCTCTTTCAACCCAGAATAAAACATTTAAAGTATATTGTGTGTTGGGAAAATTGATTTTAATTTCAAGTTTTATTTTAGGCTAAAGGATTTCATTTTGTGATACTATCACAGAATTTCTTCTGAATTTTACATATGATTCAAATAGGAAAGACAATATTATCTCATATTGTTGGCTTCTTTATCAAAATGTTACAATTTCTTTTGATTGTTGTAATTTAATGCCTAATTTTAGGATTCTTTTCTGAATTTCTCATTTCATTATTCCAATGTCTTTGAGAAAATTAATAAAACAGAAGCATAGCAAACACAGAAGCACAGTCATAAAACAAAAGCATTTAATGAATTTTCAAAAATTTACAGAAAAGGGGACTTTGAATGATAAATGGCATCTTATAAGGGTCATCATTTGAGAAGGCTTGGTTGCTAGGAAACTGTCACTAAAATTGGCAAGATAATTATTATTTCATTTTAAATACAAATGTTAATTAGTGTACATTTTTAAGAGGTAGTATGTAAAGTATATAAATCAGATGTATGCTGTGAAGGCATATGTTGAAAAAATTAGATTAATTTTGTAAGTAGAAAATCAAACAAACTCAGCAGGTACATAGACCGGTCTTTATTGCTTAAAAGATATCTATAAGAGCAGAAAATTATTAATAAGGAAACTAGTCCTCTATGTAAATTTCATTATCATGGCTGTGACATCCACTAATTGTATTGTCAAAAGATCTTTTCATTAAAGGCATGCAATTGTAATATAAAATACTTCAGTTTGTAAAAACTGCTGTAGCAGATTTTGACACAAAAAGATGAAAAATTCCCATTTTAAATAGTTTGGATTTTGGAAAGAGTATACAATAAATTATTAGGAAAAAAAAAAAAAAAAAAAAGAGAGGGATGAATTCTCATGCCTTTTATAATGGCTGCACAGTGAGAGAAATTTGGGCAGATACAATAAAAATTGAGAAAGACTGCAGAATTATGCTGAGGTTTGATTTTCTTATGAGTGAATTATACGCTCCCATGCTAAGGTCACAATTTCACCTTTGTCAATATCTACAGCCTCATAAAAGTCCTTATGGTAGCCTTAGTTCTCAGTTTTTTAAACCATTGAAATTTTGACGAGAGAATGAAGATGTCAGAAAACATTTGGGATTAGGAGACTTATGGATCGCCATTCTGGTAGCAGCACCTGAAATGAGGTGGGCTCCTTCAGAGTTTCCTGATGATGCAGCTTTGTCAATGGGCTGGGAGAAGATGGCACCTGAAGTACATTTCATGCTCCAGTTGGGAGAGAAGTCAGAACAGAGAAAAAAGGAATACAAGTCTATGTCTTTCAAATCTGACACAAATGATTTAAATATTGATTTAAATCAATACTTGCCTGTCAAATACATGACGGAACTTTTAAGAATACTTTCTGCCAAACCAGAGGGTCTGTGGCTGCTATCACCCTGCAAGGATGACACTTGAGCTTTACTTAATTGTAGAATTTCCATGTTTAATTACTAAGTGTAACGTCACATGTTCATAAAGAAAAAAAAAAAACATGAGTTGTTTGAATTTTCTGGGGTAGAATTATTCTTATTATTGACGATATCCTTTTCATGATATAAAATAAACTACTTGGAAATCTCACCCCAAGTGCAGTAAAATCGTTGAAAGATCCCAAATCTGCATTACAGAAAGCAGTTCATTTTAATTAATTTTAATACAAGTCCTTTACAAAAGACTGCTCAGTTCTGTTGCAAAGTCTAAAGGCTGCAGGGTTTTATAAAACCAAGGTTCTTCAGGCTTTAAAAATCTACATAAAAATTAATCGTGCAAATGAATGTAAGTTTGCAATATTTGTATCACAAAGATTTCTGTCAAAAAAACACAGTTGGAAATAACATGCTGTTTGTGTGTAATTGTTACTATTCACTAAAGCAGAAAAAGCAAGTGCAGAGAGCTAAAGAACTGACAGGCTAGTCATTTAAAACTACAGGTTGTCTCCTGGATGACAATAGTTTTTAAAGTAGAGCCTAACCCATGCCGAGAAGCTGCTGGCTGGAGGAATATTTGGGATAATATTTTAACACTTTAGTTGAACAGAAACTTTTTAGTTTTATTTTTTTTTTAAATAAGGAAATCCTATTCTGTAAAGGTGGTGAATGCAAGAATAGCATATGATAACTTCTTCCGTTATCGAGCCCTTTTTGTTTATGCACAAGTATCTGAATTCTAGATTGATTATGGAATTTGACATTATAGCTGGAAACTGAAGAACTGAATTTCCTCCTGGAGGCTGAAATTGATGATATGGATTCATTTAAACTGAAAAAAAAAAAAAAAAAAAAACCAAACAAACCAGAAAGTGTTGTCTAAGATGTAACTGCCCGTATGAACAGCCTCTATTAAGGGGTGAGTGTTGCCCTCATGGCACTCTCATGCTCACATCGCCCATTATGGGCAATATATATGCCATTATAATGCACAGACATGTAGATGTGCAAAATGAGAATATTCACAAGATGCAAGAGAGAATATTCATATCTGAACTGTGGAGGAATTTAGGAGAACTCAGTTCACAGAATCACAGTATTGTAGGGGTTGGATGATCTGGAGATCATCTAGTCCAACCTCCTGCTAAAGGAGGTTCCAGTAGCTCTCAACATTATGTATTTAAAAAATAATAATAATAATAATAATTTTTGTGAACAATAATTTACCACCTATAAAATGAAGACAACAAATCCTTCTTGTCAGCTAGAAAAAACTGGTAGGGAGAAAAAGAAATGTTTTAATATTAAGTTTATGGATGAAGTTAAGTTTACTGAATGGCAGATGCAGTAACTATTTCTTAAACATAGGTAACAAGAAGTATGCATATATATTCATTAAAATGTTAGGTAGAGAGTGCCTGTTTTTCATTTGTGCGTATTCAAATAAAAATACTTCACGAAATATGCTGCTTTATTTAATATTATGTCTTGAGTGTTGTATTATTGTAGAAAGACCCTCATGCTGAAAGATGAAGGCAAGTCTTCTTGACTAATTCAGAATGACTCAAATAAAAAGACTGAGGATTAGGTCTAGTTAACCAATATAAATTGAGTAGAATTAACAATTTTTATTGTAGCTGGATAATTACTGGCTGGAACTGGTATCTGCACAAAAACAGCCTGATCCCCCACTGAAATCTAAACAAAGCAAGCACCGGCAAGTGGAGTTCATGTAGCTCAAAAAGACATTTGAAGAGGTTTAACAAAACCTCAAACAGTAAACCAGAGCTTTACATAATACTATTCCTAGGATTGCAAAGGGAAAAAAAAAACATGTCATTGAATAGAAGAGGTTTTTTTTTTGGCTTCATGCTAACAAAGCACATTGTATTAACAAATCTCTGGAGATGCTGAAGTAACTGCAATTCGATTTAAAGGTACAACTTGCGGCACATTAGATTTCAAGAGGATTTGCAAATCCCCCAGCAGTTTTGCCCTAACTGCTGCTACTATTTATTTTGTGTATTTCTTCTTCCTATTTCATCCCACCTAGCTTTAGGCACTTAAATTAAACTACTGGTCATGAGGAAATACAGGTCATAGGTACATTAAAGTGTCTTCTGAAATTGCTAATCTTTTTTTGTTGGGCAGGAGAAAAGCTGGGACTCCTGTTCCAGGTACGTCATTTTAAATGACAGATCCAAACTTTAGTAGTTTGCTCGTGGTTACACAAGTCATGGGTTCTTGATGAATGTCTGTCTCTTATTCATGCATCACCCATCTATATTTTTCCTTAGGTATTGCAGTAAATGTGATATTTAAATATTTTTGAGTGTGTGTGTTGTCAGAATTTAAGTTCATTATTTTATGTGTTTTTCAGTCTCGACAAATGAAATTAGCAGATATTTTAGCACTGACTTCATGTGCATCAGGTCAAGATCCTATCCCTCATCTGAAATTTTGGGTCAATTAAAAATAAGATGATTAATTAACATTATAATATTAGCAAAGGATAATTCCTTTCAGATTATGAATGAGAGCAATGTGCATGATCTCCTGAACTTCATGAGCTTTTGTTTCTGATTTTGATAATGCTTGGATTTGATGGCAGCAGTTTTTTACTTATACATTTGTGCATATGTTGCAGTAGGCACAGGAAGTTAGTGGTTGCATAATGTATGATGGACATGGGCCCACTTGGGAGGTGCACAAGAATGCTCTTGGCTTTTTCAGTCAGAAACGAACATTTACGTCACGCACAGAAATTCAAATTTCATCAGCAGTGCTGTGCAGCATGAGCAGTGCAAGCAGAATCCTGTTTGTCACTTAGCTATGAAATATTTCACCAATGAACGATGTTTTTAATGGCTATTTAGAGCTATATATGTGTATGCCTTCCTGACATGAGAACTGAGAAATACTACTTAACAACTACTTTTTCTAAGAAACATCAGAACTTACATCAAAGTAAAAAATGACTGAGATGATTTCACCCACTACAAGTATGGAAAAATATTGCTATATAATTAATTCAGAAAGTAAGGTTTAAATCTGTTACTAAAGAACAGACATTTGTTCCTTGCTTTATTCTATATATTTCTTTGCCTTCAGCAAGTAATCTTTCTTTGAAATACCATGGAAACAAGCAAATATGCCTCATTAAACTTTCCTTGCAGGGGAGAAAGAAAAAAAAAGAATCAGAAAAAACAGCGAATTCTTAAATTGTGGGTTAGGAAAGAATAAAATGTAAGCGGTGATTAGATGGCTCTTAATTCTTCTAGGTAAAGTAGGATAATTTGCTGAAAAACAAGCAAAATAAACAAAATAACAACAACAAAAAATCTTTCCTCCTTATTCTTCTCTTTCTATTTGACTGTTTCCCAGATACATGCTGCATTATTACGTTACACTTTGCAGTTATGCCCATAACTGTAAGATATGAGTCACAACTGATATCTAAAGGTTCTTTAGCAAAGCTGAAATAATGTTTACATATATGATTTTCTAAGAATTTTCTGTTCAGATTCCTAAAAAAACACTGTTTAAAAACGTAAATCTTTTTTAAATTAACACCTAGCTGACAGTTTACACAGATATGTTTAGAAATATTTCCTCAGTATTTAAGATGAAGGCTGCATTTCCTATGATATTCAACTAAATTCAGTAAATTTATGCTGCCATATACCACTTAAAGATGCATATCAAGAAAAATTATTAAACTGGAATTTGTAACTGTACTCTTTAATAAGGAATTTAAAATTGCTTTGTACTTGTAAGCAATTTCAGCTCTCAGCAATATACCCAGTTCTGCTTTCAGATGTAATTGAGATCTTAATGAATTTGTTGTGGAAGAGCCACACATACTTTTAGAATCCACCATCAACGTATGCCCAATAATTGTCCCATAGCCTTAACTAAAACAATGTCTGTGAGGGACATGTCTTGAAATTAAACTCCACTCTTTCGAGCAGCCCATAATCTAAAAGACAAACTTGATAGTGAAAGGGATATTGATTTAGCCAAGTTAGTATTTTGCACCCTGACATCTACTTTAACTAAAGAAGGATCAATAAACAACTTTCTTAGATCAGTCTGTATTTTTATTCAGCTGGAGGGTAGAGTAATTCATTTCCCAATGTGCTAATTTCTAACAGTGCAAAGGTTCTCAGGACCATTTTATTATAGACAGCCCAAAGCTAAGAAGAAGAATACAAGCTACTTATGAGTGGAGACCTGGAGCAGATAGAGAACTGCACATATCTAGAGATTGAGAGCATGTATGAATGCAAACAGTAGGTATTGTCAGCATAAGCAAATTCCTACTGCAGCTCCTTGAACCATCTTTTTATCTGTCTCTCTGTAGGAGAGTCCTGAAGTACCCAGACCACGTTTGGTTTCACTGTCTCATTTAAATTAGCTGAGAAGGCCATAAAAGTGAATGATCTGGGTGAGGAAGAGACATGTTTCCTCCATCCATGATGATCCTAGCAGCTGGAGCTCTGCTGGAGTTAAACATAATCTGCAAACTTTTTCCACTGCATGCCCAGATCTTTATCTACCTGAAGTCGACTTAAGTAACCAGCCCACTGTCATCCAATTCTTGTATTCATACCATGCTATTCAGGGAGAAAAAGGGAGAGAGATTTAGCAAAATGTACTTATGAACCACATCTACAACTTGTTTTCCGGTGAAACGTTTCTAAAAAAAAAAAAAAATCCCCAGGAAGACTGGAAGCATAATAGTATTAACCCTGTGCCAAGAAAAGTTATAGATCCTAAAGAGATTTCCTATTTAAGCAAAGAAATGTCATGTCAAATAGATAAATAAATAAATAAATCCACAATTTGAAAACCATTTTGTAAAGCATCTCAAGCTGTGCAGCCCTGCTGCAGCCACATCGCTAATGGGAGGTAAAGGCTGTAATTGTCTTGGATTTCCTGCCAAGTCATTGCCTTCTTGTTGACCCATGAAATCCAAAATGTCAGTGTCTCCAGGACGGAAATAAGTGCCTATAAAAGATTGTCAAGTGGCTGTAGACCAAGGGTACACTGTTAGTACAGCACAATCCTACCAGTCATTAAAGGTTTGACCCAAGAAAATGTTTTTATCCAAAAGAGAATTCAGTATTTATAATTCTACCAATGTAACTGAAAACTGCTGTTCTTTGAGGTAGAAAGAATATCCATCAGGTCTTCAGTGAAGTTGTTCTTTCTAAAAGACAAAGGTGTTATTCAAAAATTTTAACAGCCAAAGGTGTTATTCTAGTTATCTGACTTCCTACATGACAAATATCACTTTATAATCCCTGTACTTAAGCTTTATCTTTTATGGTTGAACTAGAGCACATCTCTTGGGAATGCCTCCAGTCTTTATGTAAAATGTTGAATTGATGTGATGAGTAGAGGCTAAGAGAGTTGCTCTCTTGTTTAACTTGGAAAGACAAGGCTTGTGAGGTCTTACCAATGTCTAGAGACACCTGATGGATGATTACAGAAGATAATCCCAAAGCTTTCTTACACTTTGCTCAGAAAAAAGGCACAAATTCAAATATAAGAAATTCCATTTAAAGATATTTATTGTATGGGTGATCAAATATTTAGACAGCATGCACAGAAAGATTCCCTGTCCTTAAAGATACTCAAATCCCAACTGGACAAAGAACTGAGCAACCTTTTGCAATGACCCTGCTTAAGAATTGGGATTGGATGAAATGTATTACCAGTGGCCAGTTCCAACTTCTACCATATTGTATTTCTGTGTTCAACCTCTTCTTCCTTTAATCTAATAACCAACAGCAAATAACAGCTAATTATGCTCAAGAGTAGAAACCTGCATTTTTTTCCTATCTAATTTTGTCTTCAATTTCTATCTGTTGGATCTTGGCTTCTGTCTGACCACTTGATTAAAGAGCTCTCTTTTATCCACTCTTTAGGTACTCTTAGCTCAAGCCACCTGTTAACCTTCTTTTTGATAAGCCAAAGGATATTTCCACAAATAAATACTCAATGTTCCTTGTTAAAATGGAAATTGAGACCTTAATTTAGTCAATTTGCAGACATGGTACTTTACTATCCAACTGCAGACTGTTCAGATTCTATTGAACCATTCTGGTCATTGCTAATTCTCTCTTAAAGAATCAAGACAAATCAAAACAAAACAAAACAAACAAACAAAAAAGCAAACAAAAAAACAATAGCCAACCAACCAAAAAAAAAAAAACCAAAAAACCCAAAAAATGACACCCACACTCATCTTCTTGCTGCCACATGGCCAAAAGTTCTCCCCAACTACTACAAACCAGTAAGCAGTACTAATTGTTATATCACGTGTGCAAGAGACTCTTTAAGATTCTGACATCTTATATAAATGACCTGTAAAACAGTAAACACTAAAAAAACTACGTATAAGGGCAAAAGCACAGAATCTCTCTTGCCCACCTTTATTTTTTTTTTTTTTTCATATGGGTTATTGTATGGGTTAGAAAGATCATTTTTAATTTTTTTTTTCTCTTTCCTGTAATAAATCTATCTCCCCATTTCCATGATATCTTTTTATTTTTGAGTTCTTGTACTTAAAGCGGTCTGGGCATTAACAAATAGAAAAAAAAAAAAAAATTGAAAATGTTATTTTTAGCTGAGATCTGTATATAATTAATGGTCAGAGCAGTGGGCTTCTTCCAGTGCAGTCCAGATTTGCAGTGGGCAAATCTCAAATGAAATACTGAAGGATGGCAGCGGTGAGGTGGAACAGGAACCCATGTGTCAGAACTTCTCTGTAAGTTCACTCCAACCTTCTATGGTTCATTACTCAAAATCCATCTTATGCTCTGGAGTTTGAGAGTTCATACCATGGATTATAAATACCACTTATCAAAGCAAAGCTTATTCACTTCCCTCTATCAAGCTTTCTATTTTATTTATATCCTAGTTTTTTCACTTCTTCTGTTCTTCCTTAACCCTCATGTAAACTCCTACATAGCTGAACAAGAGTAGCAATGAGCAATTCAGTGGAATATAAACCATTGCTCCCAATGCCAATATCAGTGTATGTTTTTAGCTTCTGCTGCCCATGCTCTTTATCATTTCAGTATGATAGAGGGGAGCTTTGTTTATTTATTTGTCACTGTCTATTCTTTCTGCACCTGTCTACTCTCCTCTGTTGTTGCTTTCTTAGTTTCTTTGTATAAAAAAGCAAATTCAAACAGATTGTCTTTTCAAAAAGGATAGAAGATAGAGAAGTACAGCTGCTTAAGCAATTAGCAAAGCAGCATGACATATGAAAGCCTAGAGCTATTGTAACTCACCTGGCTTTATAAACTCAGAGGTCAGCCTGAGTCGCTGAGAGGGACAGAAAACACTGGAGCAGAACCAAACCTGCTGGTGGGACCTTCTCTTTTAAAGGGATTGGTTTTATGGCTTACCTCTGTTAAATAGAACTGTTTAAAAATTTGGTGTGAGATTCCATTCCAGACTAGTAAATGGGAATGTATGTGTCTGTGTATTTCCTTCTGAACACTGATAAGCTGAGTTTTAGTTTGCATCACTGTGATAAAACCAATACAACCAGCAGCCTAGAGAGACAAACACTCAGCGGACCAGCCAGTGGGTCTTTGATGAGTTGCATTTTTTAGTGGAAAGACTACAAAATCAAACCCCCAGAGACTGTTAAATGGCATGAAACACTTCTATTAAGGAACTTAACCTTTCCCCTTTTTTATTTTATTATGGTAGTATATTCTCAAAGCCCACTTGAGTTAAACAACCATAATCTTCCCCAATTACTTTGTTTCCTTCACCAGGGACTTCAGTTTACTTACTGAATCCCATGTGAGACAATACATAATGTCAATAAATGAAACTTCACAAATCCCATTGTCTGTTGATTGCTCCAGAAGTAATGCCTCCTATCTATTTCCATTGAAAACAAAATAGATACAAAGAGCACAGTAACATTATTTAATAGAGAAAATTCTCAGTTACAAGACACTATTTTGCAACGTGGTTACCACATAAAAATCTGCACCAGTGGCGGTGATCTATTGTTGCAATCATGATTGATGGGTGTCAATGAGTACAATTTTGTACACATGGAGGAATTCATTTCCGTGCCCTTGCTTCATACAGACTTCCATGTCAGATGTCATTTTGCCAGACTGCCTCTCTACTGATGTCTCTCACATGGCAATAAAGTACAGTGGAATACTGTTGAGAAGTTTCAACCTCTACTAACATACCACCACCATCTGCCTCTGGTGATGTGGGCAAATTTAATAGGAGATTACTTTTGAAGCAGAGCTATAATCAATAAGGAAACATATAGGAGGTAACAAGTATCTTTTTTTTTCTAGTTTTCAGAGTGAGGAAAAGGATGAAGAATAATTAGTTAATAGGAATGCTTTGGATATTTCCAGTTTATCCAGGAACTGAACTGAATCTTGTCCCTTGAAACCTGGTTTACTGCTTTAGCCACCAGCCCATGTACTTCCTCAGACCTCCTCTCAGTTTCTCATCAATAACAACAATTAAGTAAAGCACAAAAATCAGTTAATTAATCTCTGTGGAATATTTTTTGTCCATAATGTGAGGGAAAAGAAGTGAGAAAAAAAGAGCATCAATGGAGGTTGAAGTTGAGGTGAATAACTCTTCAGGCAAAGTACCTGTCAATCTGAACTCTGGTTTTGGGATACATTGTATTTTCCTCGTATTTTGGGAGAATCTTCTGAAAAAATTATTCTCTTCTCAGTACAGAGAAAATAGAAAGGATGTAACTGGGGACCCCAAATAGCTTCCATAGCATGAAATTGTCATCCTCCATTGTTATCACCAGAGGTGCACTATGCTACCAAAGAAGACATGAGTTAGCAGCAGTTACCATATCTACATATTCTGGAGCCTGTGCTAGGTCATCTGCTGTTCTCATCTCTGGATACAATTTGCAATAACAGCCAAATAAAGGTCATTTTTGATTGCACAATATTTTGTGTGCAAGAGAGAGTGAATTCTGTGCCTTGATTACTACCATGATAAAGAATATTAATGAACTAAATTGCATTTTGATCTATTTACTATGGATTTGCAAGAAAAGAAAAAAGTGCACTGGATTTTGGAAGCATTTCACTAATGTTTGATATGAATATTTATTATTTTTAAGGAAGTATAAAACTGTGTCAGAATGTCACATGACCTTCAGTATATACATGGTTTACCATTGCCCAAACAACTGGCCCAATCAAGGTCTAAGAGAAATATTCACTTTTTATTCAGGTCATATAGATGACATGCACTCTGTTTGGAAAGACCCAAGAGAAAGCAAAGCATTTCTGAAACCTGTGATCATCTCACTGAAAAATTCCAAAGGTCCCATTCAGTATATGGAGTCCATTAGGAGCTGTGACTTAAAGATGAGTGTCACATTCCCAGTTGTTCATCAGATATATAGGTATGTTAGGGGTAAAAATGATTTTTTTGGGACAAGGCAGCTTCAGAATGAAACCTGAGAAATTATCAAATGAGTACATCTCTACAGAACTCTCTGTCATCAATATTTTAGCAGAACAGGAACAGCTGATGACCTTTGATACTTTTTATTGAAAATAACAAGCATCAAAATCATTTTTTTTCTCCTTTCTTTTTTTTTTTTTTTTTTTTGGAGTTAGGTTTCAAACTTTCAGTTATTAAGTGTTTCCTGAGAACACTTTCCTGTTTGTGTCTGGATTGTCTCCTTGCATTGTATTTAAGCTCTGATGATTTGGGAAAAAAATAAAATGCAACAATAATAAGAATTGAAAGGGTAAAGGTATTTTTAAGTTCATTTTTCTAGTCTGGCTTAGACAGAACTAATTTGGAGTCAGATACTTTGCACAAGTTTTCTATAGTGTAAATAATGTTAATAGAACCCTTAGTGTTTTCCTGTGCATGCCTGTGTACTCATTAACATTTCTTTGTCTTTGAGGCAGAAGAGACATGAGGCTCAGAAAAGATCCATTTTGCTATTGATCACACAGTTTTTAATATTCTCTTTTTTAATAGTTCATAAAAGTTTAGAGTTTGCTTTCTTTTTTTTTCCCTAGTCTGCGTTAAAACCATCTGTAGAGAAATCTGATTTTTCCTACTTGAGAATTCCATGGTCAGACTGAGATTTATTTAATTAAAATACTGATGGAAGGAGACAGAAGTAAATTTCCCAAGTTTTACCATTCATAAACACCAGTTTATTAAATACTTCAAAGCAACAACCCTTTGGTGTGTATTTCAATGTTTTATTTTTTCTGTTTAACTGTTTCGTGCGTGGATGTCTATCACCCCTGAATAACAGCAATTTCCCTCTGCACATACAAATGAAATTAGCCAACAGCATAAAACCAAGCAGTGAAAAAGCAAGATCCAAAGTGCAAAGAATTTTAATTTTTGAAGTGTAGAAGTGTTGTGACCAGTAGTGTAACAAATGAAAATGGAGAAGTGGAACTGAAATGTGAAGGTGTTTTGAAAGGCAAGTGTCAAACATAAAATTCCAGTGGAGGTTGAAAGTCATCCTCAACAGCCTAAAGTAAACTGATGCCTACATCATAGATGTGGGATTTAATATCTGTGTCTCCTATTGGGAGACCCTTCTGAGCATTCACTTCTTCTCATGGGTTGGATAGTCAGCATGGATATATGTATATATGTGTCTTGGATATGATATTCAAGGGCTGCCTATATCCAATTTCCACTAACACAGCAAACATGATTCTTGGGGATTTACAGATTCAGTCCTGACATCCACTATGTGACTGATTTTCATTCATATTGCCTGATTTTGCTACAGAGGGTTACGTTTATGACCAGGTAAGTGCTGTCTGCAAAAATGTGTGATAGCTCAAATCACAAAAATAGATATCTTAGGACTACTCCTTTGCTGTCTAATGGCTTTATACAACTTTTAGTGCACTTAGGAGTCTTACATTACTACTCAGAAGTGAAGTGCCATGTTGTTCCTAGTAACATCTCACTGTTAATATTCTAGTGTACACCTATTCAACCCCCAAAATTAAATGAGTCTGTATTGTGCACCATAACATCCCTGGGCACATTGTATGAATACAAAACCAAGCACAAGTTCCTGAGCACTCCGATGTGCATTTTCCAAGCAGAAGAAACTCTCATGCAAAAAGTAAAGATTTCTGCTGTTTAGGAACTTTCCTGCTGTCGCACTCAAGACGTATAACCCTCTCAGTTTTAGAGGAACTTCTTAAGAAACTCACTGATTTGTTTCTTTAATTCACGCTGCTTCTTACTTTTAGCACTCTGCCCCTAACAAATGCTCTCTTGCAACAACGTCTCAGTATTGAGAGCATCTGTTAAGAACTCTTTGAAGTCTTCCTGCAGTCAATGAGATTCTTGCACTTTAAACTGCTGTATTAAATGGTGCAGTATGGATCTGATCCAAACCCACTGATGTCAAAGGAAGGAAAGGCTCCCATGGACTTTAATGAGAATTTAATCAGGTTTGTTTTTTGTGTTTTTTTTTTTTTTTTTTCTTTCTTTCTTTCCTGTTGGTTTGTTTTTAATGGAAAATAATTATACATTTATGCTTTTGACAATTTATAATGAGAAGCGCCAGAAAACAAAAGATTATGAATAGACAGCCACAGAACAAAATGTGAGGATCTGAAATGCCAGGGGAGATGAGCTTTCAAGTTCTGTCAGTCCATCAGCGTTGTATAGTCTAAAGGCTCCACATGCACTCAGCCTTCTAAGCAAAAATGTGGACTAGAAATCCTCTGATTGATTCTATTTTCTGTGAGACAGACTTGGTATTTGAGCTAGATGATTACTGGGACATTCTTGCTAAATATGTTTCATTTAACATTTATTGCATTTCTGTAATCCTTATGAAATTTGTGAGACAGAATTTCATGCCTTCATTATACCATGTGTTTCTGCTATATAACT
Source organism: Centrocercus urophasianus (assembly GCF_019232065.1). Taxonomy (NCBI): domain Eukaryota; kingdom Metazoa; phylum Chordata; class Aves; order Galliformes; family Phasianidae; genus Centrocercus; species Centrocercus urophasianus. The sequence goes on along the minus strand of NW_024884697.1, from coordinate 4,166,413 downwards.
GAAATGACCATTTTTGGAGTTAAAGCTGTTCCAGCAAGCTGTAAGTAACAAACTTTCCCACCAGAATTGGTTATCATTCTTCAATTAGTGTAATCAGCTGGATGGCGTCCATGGGACTCTAGTTAAATTCTGAAAAATATACAGGGTGAGTATGGATCTAAGTATTTTCAATACACAGCTCAACAACAAGAATGCCCATAAGAAAAAATCATTTGTATGAGATTATGACACGTAAAACAAGCAACAAGAATTTAAAGAATGAAAGGTCCTGTAGTCTGGAAAGCCCATTTCGTAGATAGAACACAACTTCAGAAATGCACAACTAATGAGAATTTTGGCCAGAAAATTTATTAATACGGTTAGAAATTTCAATTTACATTATATATATAGATAGATAAAGAATTTTATTTGAGTTATATTTCTATGGGGAAAAAACAAAACAAAACAAAACAAAACAAAACAAAACAAAACAAAACAAAACAAAACATTTTCATGTGCCTAAATTTTGTACTGTTATATGACCAGTATCTAAACTTATGGAGCTTCATCCTCTATGCTAGTAATTATACTAACTTCTATATCTTTTTCACAAAAATGCTTTATTTTGGATGGTTGCTACTTAGAACAATTTCAGAAGAACTCTTAAATACTGCAAGATAATGCAGAAAGACGATACAGGATAGTCTCATTTTAATAAAGAATAAATATTTAAGAAAGAAGCTAAGCATTAATGATATATGAATTTATTAAATGCCTACCTATTATGATAATTAAAAAGATAATTTTGGAAATGTGTGTACAAAGGTCCTAGAACAATTTTATTAAAGTGATGCAGTGAAATTTATAGTTACTATTAATGCTGATAAAGTTGAAAGAAATGAAAAGCAGATAAAAACAATATTTAAGCATTTTATACAATTCTGTATAACAAAGAAGTGAAATAGTGTGTAAATCACAGTAACTTTTTCTACAGATTTTTTTTTTTTTAATATTCTACTGCAGTTAGTGCAAAAGTGTATATTAACTGTGAGTACATGGCCAACTTATAGGAAACTAGGATATTTTGTATTGTGCCTGGAGATTAGCATTAGCCCCCCAGTTACAACCCTGAATTAACCCATTTAGTGGAGAATACTGTGTGAGGGCAGGAGAATAAAATGTTTGCATTAGTGAAAACAAAGGAAATAAACCCATTTTGAACTAGCTCTAACTTACCTTGATTTTTGGAGATCCTTCTCACCCTCAAGAGGTCTTCACATAACACCAAGTTGGCAGGAAGTTTTGTAGATCTGTCTGAGGGTAGACAGGCCCTTCAGAGATATATAGACAGGCTGGATCAAAGGACTGAGGCCAGTGGGGTGAAGTTCAACAAGACCAAGTTCCATGTCCTGCGTTTTGGCAACAACAACCTCAGGCAATGCTATGGGCTTAGGCCAGAGTGGCTGGAAGACTGTAGAGGAAACAAATCTGGGGATATTGGTTGATGCTTTGCTACACATGAGCCATCATCAGTGTGCCCAGGCAGCCAAGAAAGCCAATGGCATCCTGGCTAGTTTCAGAAATAGCACAGCCAGCAGGGGTGAAGAGTCGACCATCCCTCAGTACTGAATACTGGTGAGGCTGCACCTTGAGTACTGTGTTCAGTTTTGGGGGCCCTCACTACAAGAGAGACATCCAGGCCCTGGAGCATGTACAGAGAAAGGCAGTGAAGCTGTGATGGATCTGAAGCATAAGTCTTATGAGGAGCCTCTGAGTGAACTAGGACTATTTAGTCTGAAGAGGAGGAGGCTCGGGGAAGATCTTACTGCTCTCTATAACTCCCTGAAAGGAGGTTGTGGCAGGATAGGAGTTGGCCTCTGCTCCCAAGTAACTAGCAATAGAACTAGAAAGGTCTCCTTCTATCAGAGGAGGTTCAGGTTGGATGTCAGCAAAAATTTATTCTCTGAGAGTGGTCAGGCATTGAAACAAGCTGCCCAGGGAGGTGGTAGAGTCACTGTCCCTGGAGGTGTTCAAGAACCTTTTACATGTTGTACTGAGGGATGTGTTTAACAGGCAATATTGGTGGTAGGTGAACAGTTGCACTGCATGATTTTGGCTGTCTTTCTAACCTTAATGATTTTATGATTCTATGATTTTAAGAACTTTGTTCCAGTGTTCGCAATTTGAATTACACCACTTGTGATTTCCTCTGAATCCAGACAAAAACAATTTTTTACTGTTTGTAATCACAATGTTGATGCCGTCATGTATTTAATAAAACAATATTTATGTGGATGCTGGAAACATCTAAAGAGAGTTTAAGATTATGTTATGTTCCAAAGAGACCTTTATTATACATAGTGAAAATCAGTATTTTATATTTCAGTGAACTTGAAAGCTCACTTTAGTGGTCTCTTTACATGGTAACTAGTCACAAACAGTTCCTTTGGTTAATATAGAGAATGAAAAATAAGTAATGTGGCACAGACCTTAGGAAATAACAACAACAACAAAAGAATCCAAACTAGAACTAAAATTATGAGCAGATGAGTAATAGATAGTAAATTGAGAGTAATAGATAATAAAGTTGGTCGCTCTGAAAGTAATGCCTCCTATTTCCAAACTACAATACATGCAACTACAACAGATGCAAGGTGCACAGTAACAGTATTTTATAGAGCAATTCATCAGCTACAAAACTCTATTTGGTAAAAAGCTATGCATTTTTACCAGTGATGAACAAGAACCTGCATGCAGCAGTTGTAAAAATCTGCACCAGTGGAGGTGACCCACTGTTTCTGTTGCCACTGTTGAAATGCACCACACACTGCCTCACTATTTTCACATTCACTGTTAGGGTTCCATAAATGTTCAGAAAGTACTGATGAATGTCAATGAGTGCAGTTTTTTGCACACGGAGGAACTGAATTCCACATTTTTTTTCATGTGTATTTCCATGTCTGTTGCTGTTTTGTCAAACTGCCCTTCAGTTGCCATCTATTATATGGCAACAAAATGTAGCGGGATACTTGTGGAAAGGTTTAGTGTCTACTATCACACCACCAAAATCTGCTGCTGATGTTGTGGGTCAAAGTGATAAAACAGGAAGCATTACTTTTAGAGCAGCTATTAAATCTGCTCTGAAACATCTTCTGAAAAATATTAACATCAGCTCTGGTGAAACTCCAAACGGGTATCTCTCCTCTATAAAACCAATTAACAACAATATATTTGAAATACTGGATATCAGATGTCTGCTGTTGATCTACTGGAAAATTGTTACTAACCAAGATTTCTTATTCATCAAAAAGAAATTACTGAGTTAGTTTCAATTCCATGAATTATATATTGAAGACGTTCAACTTCTTAATCATAGATCCTCGGGTGCAGAGGGAGCTGGCGGGGGTGATTGCCGAGCCCCTCTCGGCCATCTATCAACTCTCCTGGTTAACTGGTGAGGTCGCAGAGGATTGGAGGCTTGCTGATGTGACTCCCATCTTCAAGAAGGGCCGCAGGGAGGATCCGGGGAGCTATAGGCCTGTCAGCCTTACCTCAGTACCAGGGAAGGTTACGGAGCAAATCATCTTGGACGAGATTGCACAGCATGTACACAGTGTCCAGGGGATCAGACCCAGCCAGCACGGGTTTGTGAAAGGCAGGTCGTGCTTGACCAACCTCACCTCTTTCTACGACTGGGTGACTAGTCTGATAGATGAGGGAGGGCTGTTGATGTAGTCTTCCTAGACTTCAGCAAAGCCTTTGACACGGTCCATCACAGGCTTCTTCTGGGGAAACTGGCTGCCCATGGTCTGAACAGATATACACTTCTTTGGGTAAGGAACTGGCTACAGGGCCATGCCCAGCGTGGTGAATGGAGTGAAGTCCAGCTGGCGACCCGTTTCAAGTGGTGTCCCACAGGGATCTTTACTGGAGCCCGTCTTGTTTAATATCTTTATTGATGACCTGGATGAGGGGATTGAGTGCACCCTCAGCAAGTTTGCAGATGATACCAAGCTGGGAGGTGGTGTTGATCTGCCTGAGGGTAGGGTGGCCCTTCAGAGGGATTTAGACAGGCTGAACCACTGGGCTGAGGTGAATGGGATGAGGTTCAACAAGGCCAAGTGTTGGGTCCTTCATTTTGGCCATAACAACCCCATGCAGCGTTACAGGCTTGGGGATGAGTGGCTGGATGAGTGTGAAGAAGAGAAGGACCTGGGGGTGTTGGTTGATGCTCGGCTGAACATGAGCTGACAGTGTGCTCAGGTGGCCAAGAGGGCCAACGGCATAATGGCCTGCATCAGAAATAGTGTGGCCAGCAGGAGCAGGGAGGTGATCATCCCCCTGTACTCAGCACTGGTGAGGCCGCACCTCGAGTATTGTGTTCAGTTTTGGGCCCCTCACTACAGGAAAGATGTTGAGATCCTGGAGCGTGTCCAGAGAAGGGCAACATAACTGGTGAGGGGTCTGGAGCACAAGGCTTATGAGGAGCGGCTGAGGGAGCTGGGATTGTTTAGTCTGGAGAAGAGGAGGCTCAGGGGAGACCTTATTGCACTCTACAACCTCCTGAAGGGAGGCTGTGGTGAAGAGGGATCTGGCCTCTTCTCCCAGGCAACGAGCAGCACACGGGGAAATGGCCGCAAGTTGTATCAGAGGAGGTTCAGGTTGGACATAAGGAAGAACTTCTTCTCTCAGAGAGTGGTCAGGCACTGGAATGGCTGCCCAGGGAGGTGGTGGAGTCACCGTCCCTGGCACTGTTCAAGACGCGTCTGGATGACGTGCTGCGTGATATGGTTTAGTACTAGTGATGGAAATGGTGATGAGGAGACGGTTGGACTGGATGATCTTATAGGTTGTTTCCAACCTTGTGATTCTTGTGTGATTCTTGTGATTCTTGTGATCATTGGAACATTGTGAGAAACCACCTTTACTATTCATGATTTTTTTGCAAGTATTATGGATGCTTGCATCATTGGCTGAATGAAAGTTTATAATGCTTTCTTGGCTGCCTAAAGCAGCCAGTAAGAATGATTAACATATGCCTATGGGAAGTGCCCTACCAGATACCAGTAGAGTGGTGTCCATAAAGATAGATTATGCAGAATATACTGAAGATGGTAGATATATTTTCTGCTTAGTTATTGATCACTGACTCCAGCAACACTGGAAGTGTCACTGATCTCTTCTCGGGAGTTAACTGGGATGACGAAGAGAATATGCAGAAATGCATTTATGTTATTGGTAGGCACTTTTATCTGCAGGGAAACCAGGATCTTTGTACGCTGTGTTGTTTATACATTCTTAAAGGTATTACTTGAAGATATAGATCTTGCCATAATATGCACTGAGTGACAGCACATGCCTGATTTTTGAAAAAATAAATTCACAGAACAAATAAATAGGGTATGATTAATCTCTTTTACTTCCCCCTTTCAAAAAGGGATATGTGTAAACCAGATAGTGTAAACCAGTCCTCTAATTGCCTTCTAAAGTTAATGGAGATAGAAAACATATTGACATTTCCTGTGTGACTCAGGGCATATTATGCAATATGAGCTTGATGAAAATGCTACTTCAGGTATTTTCTGTTCAAGCGACATTTTCTGCATTTGAACAAAGACAGTATGTAACAAACCTTTGTATTCTCTGAATTACTTTTATACTTGATTTATGCTGCTTCCTTTTTGCTAATAAGTCATTAAAGAAATCATTTCTGCTAAATTTAGTTGTCCTATACCTACAGTTGAGCTAAATCATACAGTAATTGAATCATAGAATCGCAGAATCTAGATTGTATTGGGTTGGAAGGGAGTTCAAACATCATCTAGTTTCAACAACCCTGACACAGGCATGGTTACCAACCACTAAATCAGACACCTGATCTGGCTGCCCAGGGCCCCATCCAACCCGACCTTGAACACCTTCAAGGATGGGGCATCCATAGTCTCTCTGGACAACCTGTTTCAGCATCTCACAAAACTCTCTGAAAAATTTCCCCCTGACATCTAACCCATATCTCACCTCTTTTAGTTTAAAATGGTTCTTCCTTGTCTTATCATAATCTACCCATGTAAAAACTTGATTTCCTTCCTTATCCCTGTTTACAAGGTCTCTTAAAGTATAGGAAGGCCATAATGAGGTCTCTTTGGAGCTTTTTCTTCTCCAGACTGAGCAAGCCAAGCTCCCTCAGCCTGTTTTCATATGACAGATGCTCCAGTCCTCGATAATCTTTGTGGCTTCTTCTGACACCAAGTTGGCAGGAAGTGTTGATCTGCCTGAGGGTAGGAAGTTCCTACAGGCTCGATAGCTAGGCTGAAGCCAATGAGTTGAAGTTCAGCAAGACCAAATGCTGAGTCTTGCATTTTGGTCATAACCCCGGGGATTGCTACAAGCTTGGGACTATGTAGTGGAAATAGTCCTAGGGTGTATCTGTTGACAATCAACTGAACATAAGGCAGCAGTGTGCCCAAGAGGCCAAGAAGGCCAATGGCATCCTGGCTTGTATCAAAAATACTGTTGCCAGCAAGAGCAGGGAAGTGATCATCCCTTTGTACTCAGCACTGGTGAGACTGCACCTCGAGTACCGCGTTCAGTTTTGGTTCCCTCACTACTGGAAAGACATTGAGGCCCTGAAGCATATTCAGAGAAGGGCAGTGAAGTTGTGATGGGTCTGAAACATAAGTCTCATGAGGATCAGCTGAGTGAGCTAGGGCTATTTAGTCTGGAAAGGAGGAGGCTCAGGTAAGATCTTATTGCTCTCTGTAACTGCCTGAATGGAGATTGTGGCAAGGTGAGAGTTGGCCTCTGCTTCCATATAATTAGTGACAGGACGAGAGGGAATTCCCTCAAGTTGCTCCAGGAGAGATTCAGATTGGACATTAAGAGTGGTCAGACAATTGGAACAGGCTGCCCAGGGAGGTTGTAGAGTCACTGTCCCTGGAAATGCTTAAGAAATGTTTGGATGTTGTACTGAGGGACATGTGTGAGTAGAAAATATTCATGATAGACAGATGGTTGGACTGGATAATCTTTGTGATCTTTTCCAATCTTGGTGATTCCGTAATACTATGATTCTATGATTGATACCTGGGGTTGCCTCATCCGAAGTGTAACACAGAATCACAGAATCATAGGGCTTGGAAGGGACCTCCAGAGATCAATGAGTACAACAGCCCTGCCAAAGCAAGTTCCCCACACCAGGTCGCACAGGTAGGCGTCCAGGCAGGTCTTGAACATCTCCAGAGAAGGAGACTCTACAACCTCCCTGGGCAGCCTGTTCCAGTGCTCCGTCACCTTCACTGTAAAGAAGTTCTTGTGCACATTTGTGCAGAACTTCCTATGCTGCAGTTTCTGTCCGTTTCCCCTTGTCCTGCCTCCAAACACTGCTGAAAAGAGTCTGGCCTCTCCATTCTGCCACTCACACCTTAGATATTTATAGACCTGGATCAGGTCCCCTCTCAGCCTTCTTTTCTCAAGGCTGAACAGACCCAGTTCACTCAGCCTTTCTTCATAGGAGAGATGCTCCAGGCCCTTCACCATCTTTGTGGCCCTCTGCTGGACTCTTTCCAAGAGATCCCTGTCTTTTTTGTACTGGGGAGCCCAGAACTGGACACAGTACTCCAGATGAGGCCTTACCAGCACAGAGTAGAAGGGGAGGATGACCTCCTTTGACCTGCTGGCCACACTCTTTTTAATGAGCCCCAGAATGCCATTGGCCTCTTTGGCCACAAGGGCACACTGCTGGCTCATAGCCAACCTGTTGTCCACCAGGACACCCAGGTCCCTCTCCACAGAGCTCCTCTCCAGCAGGTCACCCCCCAACCTGTATCAGTGCATGCAATTATTCCTCCCTAGTTGCAAGACTCTACACTTGCTTTTGTTAAACCTCACCTGGTTTCTTACTGCCCAGATCTCCATCCTGCCCAGGTCTCACTGAATGGCAGCACAGTCTTCAGGTGTGTCAACCAATCCTCCCAACTTCGTATCATCAGCAAACTTGCTGAGGGTGGCCACTATCCCCCCATCGAGGTCATTGATGTTGAACAAGACCGCATCCAGCACCGACCCCTAAGGAACACCACTGGTTACAGGTCTCCAACTGGACTCTGCACCACCAACGACAACCCTCTGTGCTCTGCCAGTCAGCCAATTCTCAGCCCACCTCACTGTCTTTGGCAGGTGGGTTGGACTCGATGATCTCTGGAGGTCCCTTCCAACCCCTACAATTCTGTGATTCTGTGATTCTATGATTCTGTCCACTCATCTATCTCACACTTCCTCAGCTTTGTATTAAGGGTCGTGGGAGACAGTATCAAACACCTTGCTGAAATCAAGGTGGACTATATCCACTGCTCTCTCCCCATCCACCCAGCCAGAGACAACATCATAGAAGGCTACCAGGTTGGTCAAGCATGACCTCCCCCTGGTGAACCCATGCTGACTACTCCTGATAACCTCCTTTTCTTCCAGTTGTCTGGAAATGGCACAGCACAAACTGTTCCATCATGTTTCCAGGGACAGAGGTGAGGCTGCCTGGCCTGTAATTACCCGGATCTTCTTTCTTGTCCTTTTTGAAGACCGGAGTGACATTGACTAACCTCCCGTCTTCAGACACCTCCCCCATTCTCCAAGACCTCTCAAAGATGACCAAGACCTCTCAACCGCTGTTCAGCAATCGCCTCCACCAGCTCCCTCAGCATCTGTGGATGCATCCCATCAGGTCCCATGGATTTATGAACACTGGTGTTGCCTAGGCGCTCTTGGACTGCCTCTTTCCTGACTAAAGGAACGTCTTTCATTCCCAAGACCCTCTCACTAACCTCCAGGGTCTGGAATTTCCGAGGCAGAGCTTTTTCACTGAAGACAAGCAAAGAAGGCATTCAGTATCTCCGCCTTCTCAGCATCCCCTGTTACCAGAACACCCCCCTCATTAAGTAGGGAAGCCACATTCTCCCTAGTCTTTCTTTTACTGTTAACATACTTAAAAGCCTTTTATATTATATCCTTTTATCCTTATATCCTTTATAATCTTTGCCACCTTGCACTTGGCCTTGTTAAACCTCACTGTTTTCACCTGGGTCTATCTTTCAAGCTTGTTCAGGCCCCTTTGGATGGCATCCCTTCCTTCTGTCATATCAACTGCGCCACTCAGATTGGTGCTGAGAGTACACCTGATCCCATTGTCTACGTCACTGATAAAGATATTGAAGAATACTGGTCCCAAGACCAGGGGGAACCTCAGAATGTCCCAGACTTCATTTACTGCTCACACAATACCACATTTTCAGAGAACATTATCCTGCTTGTTTTTCAATAATGTACAGGCTTACTTCCTGCCTCTTACCAGTTCTTTTGTATGAATCAGAGCAACTTTACTGCTGCTTTCCTCTCTTCTTTCATAACACAGTTAACCTATGTGCAAACAAGGAATAATCTAAAACACTACAGAGACTTTATGGTTATTTCATTGCTTGCATAGTCATGACAGCTCTGGGATATGGGTATTAGTAAGATTAAGAAACTTTTTTCCAAGGGTAAATGTGGATGTCAGAAGCATGGAATCCAAGAAGATTCAAAAGAAACCTATAACAATAGCAAAATTAAGGCACATTGGGCTAGTATATTCAAGACAATTAATGTTGTTCAGACCTGAGAAAACAGTTGCCTTGTTGTACTGATCTTATATGAAATATTTGATCTTCAGATCAAGAAGGATAACGAAGGTTTGCAAACTGGTTTAAAACACGAACAATAAGTAACAAAGCTAGAGTTCTGAATTGGATTTCCTATGAAACGTAAATGCACCATAGAAAATCTCTCTAGAGGTAGAAAAAATTATTTTCTGTCCCCTCAAATTTGCTTGAGCTAAATGAGATTAATAACTTTTAAATGTGCTTATTTGTGAATTTTATTATAGAAGCATCCTGGATTATTAAATCATATGTCTAATTTTATAATGACATGATTTACTGAATTAAATACCACTCATGGTTGAAATATTGAGTTTTCCTCTGGTGGTTTCAAAAGCTGCATGGATGTGGTCCTGGGCATCCTGCTCTGGTCATCCCTGCTAGAGCAAGGGTTAAACCATACGATAACCAGGAGTCTTTTCTAATCAAACAGCCATTCTTGGATTCTGTGATAAGAGTTTGAATTCGCAATTACTTATTTATTTACATTTTGTTGGTGTGACCTATGAAGCATCTGACAATGTTTCATTGTGCATGAGACTGTGTGGTTCTTGCTTCCTGAAGATCTTTTAGGTTAGGTGGGTTCCATATGAACATCCCAGTTGCATTTGGCTATGTCAGAGAGAGCTGCACAGTCATAATTATTATTATAATTTTTTTTGTGTGTGATTGAGGCTGCAGTATTGGAGAAGAATGACTAAAGAAATGAATACAGGTAAAAAAAGAATATTGCCTGTGGAAATTTTCAGGTCTTACAGGAGGACACGCACACCTCTACATGCATGATAATATTCTAAAAAAGTACAAGCTCAGCCATATTTTACAGAGGCTGCTGAGATGACTACAATTTGTTTTTTGGGTGTGAAAGAATGTACTAATGAGGATTGCATGCAGCAACGGTTAATGAAATAGGCTTACAAATATGGATGTTCAGTGAAGAAACAGCTTTAAAAAAATCCTAGTACTGCAGAGGAATTTAAATGTGCATATAATGACTAGCTACACAAGCACAAAAGTAGCTGTCACACACTGCATAGTATTCATAAAAGCTCCAACAAGTTGCACAGAATGAGGAATAGTTGCTTTTGGATCAGTGCACAGTCATTTAGTAGTCCTATCAAGCTGACAGTGAGTGTACTGGGCCTGATACACATGACTGCCCAAGAAGAGTGTCTCTGGATGTCAGCCTTGTGTACGTCAATGAAACAAGAGTAGAGCAGAATCAAAACAAGTTAACAAACCAGCAGTGAGCTTGTTTCTGTGGCAATAACAGAACCATAGGCTAACTGAGGCTTTCTTTTTAAAACTTGTAAGGCTATTTCAGTGACCTCAGAATCGCTGACCCACAGATGCTGGATACAGTGAGCATGAAAGGTTTTGTTTCCCCTTTATTCTTTCTTTCTTTTTGAATTTCTAGGTAACTAGAATTCTGAAGCATCTGAAATACTGGCTGTTATTCTTCCTCAGCCTTCCTGATAAATCCTTCTATATTTGCTTGTGTTTTTTAAACATGATTCAAAATCTTCTGTAATGAGCGCTGTAGGGTAGTCACTTCTAACCACGCTAACCATTGTAATGTTGGTTTTGGTTTTGAAGGCTGGGATTCACTGAATTGTTTCAGTGTTCTGGTGGCTACACTTATGCACTGTCCTTCCTCCTAGTATAGTGCCATTTTGTAAGGCTGTAATTTCTGAAAGGAATTTCCCTTGAGAAACTGATGCTAATGAAGTTAATTTTTCCCATATAATTTATTAAACAAATAATCTCATTTTCAGTGTTCACAGCTGTAGGTACACCTGGTGCATGAAATAACTGTGAACAAATGGCTTAATATCATATTCAGCGTGGACTAGCTTTTCATCATTCTTGATTTTGATTTTCAGCATTTTTGATTTTCAGCATTCTTGTCAGCATTGCAGACAGCCCACAACCACAGTGTTGTGAGCATTAAGTTAGACACTTTAAAGCTATGTCAAACAATGAATTCTATGTGCCACAGTGACCCCTAATTCAATCAATATGTATTCCAAATGTTTTTCTTTCTTAATAATCTGCTTTCTCTCTGCTAACTTCTATAATGCTCGCTGTCCTCCCAAAAGCTCATTGCGAAAGTCAGAATTTTAATTATGTGGGTACTTACAAGCTCAGAGTTGAAAGCTCTTCAAAATTGAAGTTTTAACAATAATAGACGCATCCTCATCTATATCCTGGTTCACTGTATTTTAGAGGAGGTAAATTAATTTTAAAAGTATATGCAGTACATGTATAATTTCAATTTTGAAAGAACAGGGGAAATGCACTGGACATCTTATTCATATGGAAAGCACTTTCTTTTAAGTTCTATTAGGGAATTTAAGATAAAAAGGGTTCTTATAAGTTCAGACTGATAGACACAATCACAAATACATCTCCACATCTGCTCCATTTTCACAACTGAATTAAGGAACATTTTCTCCCCAATGAGTTTAATTAACTTTAAGAACAAGCTAAATTAGTTTAAAAGGCAATTAAAATGCAAGCGTATAAATTGTAATTAAAACTGCATGCTGTTTATAGATATTTTTTCTAAATATTTAAAGAAGATATTTTCCAAATGAAAAAGCAGAAGTTCTGCAGACAGTGAATAATTCAGTTCAGAAAAATATAAAAAAACCTCTTCTTACACATGTAGAATTATTTTTTAAAAATGAATTTGATCGAAACAGAAATGATGGAGTGCTAAGTTAGTGTTCCACTGGAAAATAATGACAATTTCTTCACAGATGTACTGTTTTGTACATAAATAGTTCTGATATTTTATTGTTTTTGACATAATCAAAGTTACTGGGAGCTATTACCTATGCCTAACTCAGTTTCCCTCACCCTTCTCATCTCACTGAATTTTTTGTGGTCAGCTTTTCGCACCTGGCATTTTTGTTTTTCTTCTATATTCTCCTTCCCTCTTTCCATGTTCATTATCTGGAGTGGATGACTTTCATCACTGGTAGTGTCTTCAAAACTGTACATTTAACCCAACCAACATTTTAAAATATTTTTTTTTCTCTTCTTTTTCCTCTGAGCAATCTAGATGATGTGAATGGAGCACAGATTAGACCTGAAATAGCATCACTGTGCTCTTCCCTGCTCTACATCTCATGTATGTAAGTCACACATACTATGACTACAGGCAAATCACTTCTCTGTGTCCTTCTTCTCTAATGCCCAAACACCTTTTGGTGCACTGGCAATTGCCCTTCCCTGCCATTTAGAGAATTCTTAGGAAAATCAAAGTCTTGCCTCAGTGGCACAGGGATCAACAGAAATGACTACAAATGGCAAACATTATTGTGAGCCTAAGTCTATACCTGACAGAGCAAGAATAATTGCATTAATGTCCATGATAAAAATAAGGCATTCCCAGGATTTATGAACATCTTCCTCAGATATCAGATAACTTGAGGGATTGACATTGAGGAAATGATGGTGATCACATACTACTACAAAGTAAATTGTTATTTGTTCCCTTAGTCCTAAATTTTAATCCCACCCAAAACAAAAGGAGAATTCCTATTTATTTTTTTGTAGGTAAGATTCAAATATCATAAAAAGGAGTTAGTGGTTCATACGTTGTACTGCAAATATTGCCCAAAGAAATGAATCATATGTCTAAGAAAGACTGTATAAAAATATTAGATTTTAAAATCTGGAATTAACAATAATTATTGTGAATGAATGAAGTCTGATTTTGGTTTTGATTTTGTTTTCATGCTTTGAAATAGAAAATGTGACTAAGATGTTTTAACCTAAACCTTGAGAAACTCATGAAGTAGATTTCTGACTGCAATAAGCAATGCTCAGCAAAACCCATCTTGATGCTAGAATGTAATTTTTAGCGAAAATCAGAAATTCAAAATGTGAAAGCAAACTTAAAATATGTATCCTAGTTCCCAGTTTTTACGGCTTCCAGTGACTGACAGTCGTGAGAATGTAGGAGTTCTAAAAGATTTGAGACAGTTTAAAAATCTGTCATTTGTTATCTTTCAAAAAGAAAGATATACCAATATAGAGAGTAAGATAACAGTACAAAAAGGCTTTGTAACTGACAATGAAACAAAGCTGCATATTTCATCAGAGTTATAAATGTTATATTTTAAAAATAAGAATGGATAGAAAATGAATGGCTTGTTCTTTCCTCAAATTGGCAAATTTGAAGAGGTTAGCTTTGTTTCTAACTCAGGAGAAGCATTCTTATTTGTGCTATATGATCAAAAAAGAAAATAAAGCATTCAGGTGGAAAAATGGCTCCTGTGAATTGTTGGATATGAACGCTTATTCAGAATAGGGATACTTCATAGGAAGCTTAAGAATTTCCATTTCAATCCCATTTAATGTTATGCTATGTTATGTTATTTATAAAATAACGTAAGTGCACTAGAGAGAAATACAAAAGATAAACTGATAGCGACTGGACTCTGACTCAGCTCTCTTCTCCAGATTGGGAAGCTCTTCACTGGAAAGTTTTCTGAATATGGTCCTTCTCTGAATAACTACAGCCAGTCACTCAGAGCACAAACACAGACAGCCACAAATGAAACTTCTTAATTACATTAGCTTGTTGACAAGTAACAGGACATGTAAAGAGAATCAAGCATGTCTCATCTGCCATACCCTAGGGAAGGCCCAATGTACATTCAAGAAATAATGAGGCAATTATTTATGCCATGACAAAAGAGCAAAAAGATCATTTGCTTTAGGGAAACCTAGTTGTTACTACTGGGACAGAATGATTTTGCTGCTTAATATCCAAATTCTTGGTTCACTGTAAATATGAACAGAAAAAGTGTTGGTAGAGTATTTGATGCTTTATGAAACATCAGACACTGGATATTCTCCAGAATAATTGAAAATATCTACAAAATTTTTACTTCAAAAAATGCATCTCACAGAATTAATTACAATAGTTAACAGTAAGATATTGCTTTTTATCATTAGTTCTTAGATTTTGAATTAGTATCCTCTCAGTTTAATATCAGGAAGTGTACTACATTTGAAATGCATTATTGTGTTTTTTATAATTATTATTTTAGCTGTGTCAAACAGATACTTTTTTTTTATTAAGGCCAAGATACCAAAATTTAACAAATTTAAAAATGAAAGTGAAAATGAGTTGAATCATTTTTTAGAATCCCAAAAGTTGACAAATTCCAGACAGCTTCACATTTACTTTCTTTTGCCAATTAATTTCTTGGATTATAAGAAACCTGTCTTAAGTTAATCAATTAATTGAAACCCAAACTGGAAATTGAGAATAAACTACTGAATTCTATTTCCAAGAGGATGAAAATGTCAAATGTTCCAAAGTTGTAGTCATCAGAATCTCCTTGCTTATGGATTGAATTTTTTTTTTTTTTTTTTTTTTTTTTTTTTTTTTTTTTTGAAGGACTTCTTTTTTTCACAGTGGTCTTGTAATTGTGAAAATAAAAATGTCCTCTTGACCTTCACCTGACAAACTGAAAGTTTTGACAAGGACCTCAGAAAAGTGACATGAGAGCACCTCTATAATAATAAGCATGTACCCATTCATAAATGAGAGAATACCTTCATTTATTCAGAACCTTATTTAGAATTTCATTATCTTCTTCTAGCCTTTGATAATAGGGTCATGAGTTTCTAGAATACACATTGAGTTTTAAAGTAAAATGCAAATTACCAATGTGCTTTCTTCCACCATTTATGTGAACTTTATTCCTATGAGTACACTATAGCTTCTTAATGACTACTGTTCAATGTCCATGAAAGTTTTCAATCTCTATGAGCATAAAAAGTTGAGTCAAAAGCCTAAATGAAAGTCATTTAGTGGAAAAACTCCCAATGACTCCTGTGAACTTGAGGACTGTGATCTTAAATCACTGCATTTATGTATTAAATTTGCTATGTACATACTGAAAAAAGGCTTGTAGCAGTCAAAGGCAAATTAGCTTACTATTGTGATGCTTTTTGTTGAATTAAAACCTTAGATGTCTGCTATATGTAAGAATTCCTTTCTCCTTTGCAAAACTTTAATTTATCAAATTAAATGGTTTTATAAAAATCAAAATAAATTTGTGTTTAATTGAGAAACTTTGAACTCAGTGAGATCTAAAGAAGAATTTATGTGCCCAGAAACCTGTCATTTTTTTCCACCTGCGTCAGTTGGGGTGATAAGAAATATTATCTCTAAAGGCTTATATGAAGTGCAGCCAGAATGTCATATAGTGGAAAACTAGAAATCTCCATCTATTTAATTCTTTGAAGAGTAGATTACTTGCCCTCTTCATGCACACAGAGATTTTCTTTTTTACGGTAAACAGCTCAGTAATCTAACATGTCAGGATCCAGCAGCTGGAAGCTGAAACCAGACGAATTCAGATTAGAAATAAAACATCTTTTCTTAAGAGTTAAGAGAAATTGTAGCAGCTTCCAAAGTGAGATAGGTATTTAAGATAGATGGGATATATCACACTCTCTCTCTCCCCTTTGGCTTTTGAAAATCACCAGATAAGCAGACTAGATGTCTAAGTTTTAAATGGATAAATCTGAGTGAGTATGCATTAAACTGACATAATATTCTGTGTGTTTCTTTATTATATGCAGTTACATCCAATTGTGGTTTAGCTGTAGTACTTAGGAAAATTGCTCTGGAATATTTCAATGCGTTTAATAACTGAAACAAGTTTAGGAAGAATTGGATGTCCAAAAGTACATAACTACATCTGTGTAATGAAATGCATTCACTTAGATACAGGGATTATAGTCTTTTATGATTTTAAGCCACTCTATGACTTACCTTTAAAACACAGCAGACCAGATTTGCTAAATCAAATCATCTGAATAGTATTTGCATGACTGATTTTCAAGGGCGTAAAATTGGCAGAGGAGTAAAGGGAGCATCAGTTATGCATTTAGTGCAGATTTGCTAACAATAATGATGGTCACACTACTTTCAGAACATGTATCACAGTTGATACCTAAGAAATACATCTTAGCATGATGCTATTTTATTGTTCTTTTGTGTATGTTTCTGTTAATATGTCTTTTTCAGGCCATGAGGATGGAGGTATGTTACTTAGGCTAAGTAAATATATGAGCATGGACACTCTCATGAGCAAGCCTGGGAAGCAATTATCACAATGTTTGGATGACTTCTGGCATATATCAAGATCTAGGAAGTTCCCTGTTTGGATCCCAAAACAGAGTGCAAATGCATACACGTACATAAGCTCTGTAGTTCTTTTCATAGATGGCTCAAACCACCCACATATGTAAAAAGCATTTTAATCTCAGTTGGATACTTAATGTCTTTAGTGACTTTAGGCAGTCACTGGCTACAAAAACTCTCAGCAGAGATTTCTCAACTACCAAATTAAAAATCATACTTCTCACTTTTTGCTCACTTGAAGACTTTTGCATCATGGGTCAAGTTTATCCCAGCATTATAACTCAGTGGCCAGAAAAAAATGCTTTCAGAAATGGAAAACGTGTGTTTGAGATTCTCTGAGTGTAAGTGAATTGAACCTAATTTTGAAGTTACTGTAACATTTCCTGGGATAATTAATTGTTTAGCTATCTATTAGGTATAACAAAGACCCAACCAATGCTAGACTTCCATGGGAGTGAGATCTGCTCATGGAAAAATCTGTAAAGAATTCCAAGTGAATAGAGACACCTGACATTCCTATGGCCAGATATATACTGAGGTAGAAATCTAAGGGAATTAAATTTAGATATCTTAAGTAAAATTCACCTACACCTAATGTGTGTATCTGAAATCCCCTGAGATTATTCTGGTTAAAGTTATCTAAAATATGATTATTTTAGTTACAGAAAGAACTTATAGAAAAGAAGTTATAGAAAAGACTGTTTTAAAATTATTAGCAATTTGTATCCTATAAAAACAAACAAACAAGCAAAACACACACCTGAGTGCAGCCGACTTTTCATAGAACAGGACCTCAGCACTTGTAAGGCATCTGATTTGGACACAGAAATCATAATATTTTACCTTGGCAAATTCTCTTATTTTACTGAAGTGGGAGATTCTGTTCCCTGTAGAGGAGCTTGACAATTTGCAAAGAATCTAGATATATTGGAGCACTGAATAATGTGCAGGGGCACAAAATTCAAGAAATGAAAATGCTGGGTACTGCTCCTGGCGCAGAGTAATGCTGGACACAGGTAAAGATTAGAAGACAAATGACTAGGAAGCAACTCAATGGAAAAGATCAAAGAATTATAAAATGGTTTGGGTTGAAAGAGACCTTAAAGCCCATCTAATTTCCTCCCACCAAATCAAGTTGCCAAGGGCCCCGTGCATCCTGGCCATGAACACCTCCAGGGATGGGGCATTCACAGCTTCTCTGGGTAGCAGTGCCAGTGCCTCACTGAGCTTTTCATGAAAAATTTCCCCCTGATATCTAATCTAAATTTCCTCTCTTTTAACTTAAAGTTGTCTCCCTGTTTTCAATCACATGATGGAGATTCAGGGGTGCTGGTCAACACGAGTGAGCAGTGTTCACTGGCAGCCAGAAGGGCAAACTGCATTTTGGGGCATTTGGTTTAGTGGACAATATTGGTGATAGGTGGATGACTGGTCTAGATATTCTTGGGGATCTTTTCCAACCACAATGATTCTGTGAGTCTATGATTCTATGATTCTGTGAACACATGGGTATGGTAGAAAGCTATCCCTTGGAGGGTTCAGATTGGACATTAAAAAAAGTGGTTGTCAAACACTGGAATGGGCTTATTAGTGAGAGACTGATGCCTCATATCTGTTAGTATTGAAGAGGCATTTGGATAATGCCTTCATTAATATTCTTTAAGTTGTTTAGCTTTGAATTGGTCAAGCAGTTGGATTGAACTTTCCTATCCTATCCTATCCTATCCTATCCTATCCTATCCTATCCTATCCTAT
>NW_024884697.1:4100805-4147806 GCF_019232065.1 Centrocercus urophasianus | reverse complement strand
ATCCTATCCTATCCTATCCTATCCTATCCTATCCTATCCTATCCTATGCTATCCTATCCTATCCTATCCTATCCTATCCTATCCTATCATGGCTTTGTAATTTTTTGGTTTTTGGTATTCCATATCATAACATCATGTAGTGCACTGGGTGTTAAAGTGTTAATGCACCAATTCCAGGTACCTGTCCCTGTACGTGGTGGAAGTCATAGGATCTGGCTCTTCCTGGTTGGGAACACTCTTACTGCACTCTTACTGAAGTGGGTGTTGGAGAGTGCTTTCCTATCTGTACCAAGCTTTTAAGGTTTGACTTGGTCTTGGGAGTTCACTCTCTCTCTCCTATTTTATTTGATTTATTAGTCTCAGTTTCAATTAGATTGTGTTATACTGTGCTATCTTGCATTAAAATACCTTGCTTTAAAAATACTTTTCCTATGTAAAATATTCATAGATATGAAAACAGTAAACTCACATGGAAAATGGCATAATTTTTTTCTAGAACAGAAAATATTTTACGAAAATATAATAGAAGAGGCTTTCAATGGGATGAATAAGGCACAAATCACAGGGAAGACCAAGATGTAACTACACACCTATACAGAAGTTTACTATGCAAAAAAAGGGTTTTCATTTTTTTGTTTTTTTGTTCCTTTTTTTCTCTCTGAGAAATGAAAATGACAAGATCAGATTATGAAGTATAATGTGCACAATCAAGTATGAGGAAATATCAACTCATGAATCAACAGCCTCAGTCTCATGAACAGAACATTATCAGCTCTCTGTGTCTGACCAAAACAATTGTCAGCTGCCATGCTTTCTCAACTAGACAATTAAAAATTTCGTGTTGTGCAAAGTGAAAACATGGGATTAAAGTCAGCAGCCCTTTTGCCTGTCAAAATGTAGTCTCCTGCAGAGAACATGCAAGAAGATGAACATTAAAAATCAGGGGAAGGTCTGGTGAGATATCTGGGTGTGACCATGAGGACATCTGGGTTCTGCCTGTGTATGAACATGGTTATTACGGGCAAATCCTGCTCTGCTGGTGAGATAAGGGTGAAAGGATTGGAGTAGAGGTAACATCTGCCTTGAACATCTAGCCATATCCCAGCTTGTAGAACATAAAATCAGAAGGGCTGGGAGGCAGATGGGGTGTGTTTTACAGCTGCTTAAAAGAGAAAAAGCGTTAATGTTGGGAAAATGTGCATTGGGGTCTTTGCTACCTGTGCAGCTGAGTAGAACAGATGAGCGTGCCCTCTTGCTGGCAAACTACACTCCTTTGTGGATGTGTTTTATGAGCTAATGCAGTTACAGTTGCACTCCTACTGTATTATCTTGCAAAGATTGTCTTCCAGATGCTAGGGGAAAAATGTTGTCTCTGCTGCTTAATCCCCTAAAATATCACAGCACATCACCACACAGGATCTAGCCCTTTACCTTACCATGTTCAAGTTCATCCATCTGTGAAATTAGTATAATAGCATTGTTCTGCCTTGCAGAGATACTGTGTGTTTGCCTGTTTTTAAAGTGATGTTCTAGGCATCTTTTGAAATGCTTTGTGTTACAAAAGTTCTCTGCGGGTCTCAGACAAAACTCCATGCTAACTTTGAGTAGCAAAGACAGTAGATTTCTGCACCATGCTATAATAGAGAAGAGCGATATGGGATGAGGGCAGGGCAATGGACTTAGGGAGATTTCATTCAGCTGCTGCAAGAGATCACAGTCCCACTGATGCTCTTATCTCCTATGTTGTACAGAAACACGAGTCTTCCGAGAAATCAGAGGACTTTGCAAACTTTCCCTGCTCTTGCTGAAAGCTCTTTGAAGATGGCTATCGAACAGCTGAACATTTAATGGAATTCAAGTTTTCTACCAGCCATAACTGCATGAGAGCATGTTAAAAAAAAAACAGCCTCTCTTCAAGAAAGCCCAGCATCAACACAAAGAACATTCTTTGCAACTTAGAAAATAAGCTGGAGCCAATGTGTCATTTTATGGATTGACTCTCTGTATGAGTCAGCCCCATTTCCTGATAAGTGTTTTAAATTACAAACATTCAATTACACTGGAAGTTATTTAGGACAGAATGGATGTTTATGGCTGTGATGGTTTACTGCAGTGAGACATTTGTTTGGGAGTTTTTGGAAGATGAATAATGATAACAATAACATATGTAAATCAGAAAATGCATTTGTTCATTTGTATTCTTAGATCTCTAATCACTGCCTCTCAAGAGTTTCTCACTCCTGTTTTTTTACCTAATGGAACCACATGCATCAGAAAAGCTACCTGCTCTGAAAGCTACTTTCTTGATAAGCAAGTTGCATGTCTAAGTCAGGACAGAGACAGAAAAAGACGGAGAGAAAGGCCCACCCAGAAGAAAAGGCAAGAGAAAGCAGGAGGAAAAGCCCAGCTGTTCCTTTAGGCTATTCATGTAAAATTGTCCATTTAAGTACTGCAAAAATGAGTTTATCATTTTTAGAATAATGTTTCTGCTGTTTTCAAGGTATTTACACAGAACACAGAATCAGAGAAGGGGCAGGGTTGGAAGGAACCTCAAGGATCATGAATCTCCAACCTGCCACAGGCAGGGCCATCAATCTCCACATTTAATACTAGACCAGACTGCCCAGGGCCCCATCCAATCTGGCCTTGAACACCTGTAGGGGTGGGGCATCCACAGCTTCTCTGGGCAGCCTGTTCCAGCACCTCACCACTCTCTCTGTAAAGAATTTCCCCCTGACATCCAGCCTAAATCTTCCTTACCTCAACTCAAAACCATTTCCCCTTGCCCTGCAGTTATCAACCCTTTCAAAGAGTTGACTCCCCTCCTGTTTGTATGCTCCCTTTAGGTACTGAAAGGCTGCAATGAGGTTACCCCACAGCCTTCTTTTCTCCAGGCTGAACAAGCCCAGCTCCCTCAGCCTGTCTTCACAGGGGAGGTGCTCCAGTCCCCTGATCATCTTTGTGGCTCTGCTCTGCACCCTCTCCAACAGCTCCCTGTCTTTCTTGTACTGGGGGCTCCAGACCTGGACACAGTATTCCTGATGGGGCCTCACAAGAGCAGAGTAGAGGAGGACAATCACCTCCCTGTCCCTGCTGGCCACCCCTCTTCTGATGGAAAGGTATTTACCTACATAAGCACTATTTTTATCTGCTTGGTGTTACTGAGTTGACAACAGTAATTTCCTCACTGGCTTCTCTCTGTAAGAACTACTTGTGGGCTTCTTTTTGTACAACAGGAGAATTCCATCTTGATAATCTCTTAGAAATCATGTGTCTGTTTCCTCCTTGTAAAAATGTATAGTGTTAAATAAAACAAATCAAAAATTTTTCTAAATATAATGTGATTACAGAATAAATTCTACTTGTTTTTCATCTAGTTTTAAAAGCTGTTTTACATTTTCAGACTTTGTTTTCTGTATGGCAAGAAGCAGAAGCTATCTCTCACTAAGTAAAAATTGATCCTTGCCTATCCAGACTCATGAAGCTTAGGTGTGTTGGAATAATAAACGTTGAGCCTCATGAGCATCAAGAGCGTCATTATCATTAAACTCATGTTAGCTTGGAGCTTGAGGTAGTATTTCAAGGGAACCCAAAACTGTAAATACTAAGTTCTGCTCATGAAAACAATGAAAAAATATGTTTAATTATTTGTCATTAGGAGGAAATTAGAGACACAAGCATTTTCCTAGAAAGTTTTGTTGAAAGGTTTTGGATGTTTAACTAATAGGTATATGCTATCATAGTCATGTAACTGTAAAAATATGACCACATGATTTTTTTAAATGGAACTCCTATGATTTTAAGTTTACATTTGGCTCCACAGATTCCCTGTCAAATCATAATTTTCCATTTAATTCTAATCACTTTTCTAGACTGTAAGCTAGCCCTTATCTTGGATATTCAATTCAATCAATACTCGTGGCATCCAGCTTTAAATCACTTAAAATAAATTTATGCCTAATTTCTGAGCCTTTTTTCCTCTTTAGACTGCGGATTTATTTATTTTTACTCTTTAATATCAAATTAGGAAAAAAATGATACAATCTCCAATTGCCTTTTCAGTTTGATTGTTGAAGGGTGTTTTTTGGTTGTTTCGTTGTTCATTTTTGAATGACTCGTTAAACTAGTGATAAGCTTCAAATACAATTCACAGCAAATGCTACCTACAGCACACACTTACTCTAATATTATATACAGATAGATACTAAAGGAAGAAAAACAAAAGTAATATATGTAGTTCCAGAAATTTTAGCTGTTAAACTGCCTAACAATTGTTCTTTCAATACACTATCATGTGAATTTCCTGTTCCTCCCTGAAGGTTTTATTGACATCGTATCTGACTTGAGTAAATTTTTCCATATATTATTTTATCCTCCAAAATCTCATGACAACCAACTTAGAGTGTAGAGTGATTATTTAAAATACTGCTTTTATTTTATCTGGATGAGAGATAAGGCTATATTTTCTGAATTGAAGTGCATTAAACAGAAGATCCTTGAAATCAATTGTTTTTTTGCCTGTAGGATCTGCAGAGTTAAATTTCATTTTCTCTCTGGGAAACTTGACAAAGTCTCTTATTATATCTTTAACATTCTTTTGCTTAAATTAAAATATAGTCCTTTATATCTTCACTGCATTAGAAATCCTCCAAAATGTCACAAGTATTAATTGCACTGTTTTATCAGCATGCCAAAAGATTATTGTTATTTTTATTTCAAGTAAAAGTTGTTTAGTTTTTTTTTTTGTTTTTTTTTTGTTGTTGTTGTTGTTGTTGTTGTTGTTGTTGTTGTTTTCAATAGTAAAAATAACTCCTGGAAATAAAAATTCATAATTGGTCAGTCAGGTCATTTGAAGAGTTATTGTCTCATAGGACACAAGTCCTGGATTTCTGAAAATTTTCTTTAAGGTACCTTAAGTTTGTATCCCAAATTGTGAAACATCTGGAATGAATAACAAGAAAATTAAAACTGTGAAGCTTAAATGATTTGCTGAAGTTCATATCATAAATATATTTCTACAGCATTTAAAAATGAGTACTTGTTCAGTATACTGTATTTTCTTCCATTGTTCACTTGTTCTTCCAGCTTTTAGAAGCTGATGTATGTCTTTCAAAGCAGATCTTAAGAACCAGTGGTGAAGAGGAAATGGTAAAAAATAAAAATAAAAAATAAAAAATAATAGAAAAAAAAATTCTTAATCTCATTTGACCATTCAGTGGAATTCTTTAATTAAAATACTTACTTTATTACAAATATTTGTCATGACACTATGAAATGACAAATAATGACAAATATCTAATTCTCTCCGAGATTTCTAGAAATTCAGTTTTTCCCTTTATACATGGAAACATTTGTTAGACTTGTGACAAAAATAAATGTCATAAAAAATGCTGAATGTAAGAAAAAATTGGCACCCTATGCATACATAATATCCCTTTTCTGAACATTGTTACTGTCCACCTACTTTCAGCTTCTCCATGTCCTTCAATGAGCTCCTGTTTCTTGACTGCATCTAAACTAACTGCGAAGTAAGTCATTATTGTCGCCAAGAACTGAGTCACAGGGCTGGAACTGCAGTAGCAATGGTTCCTGAGCTGCCAAAACTGAGCATATAAGCATCCACCTACCAGGATGGATTCCATAGTACTTTCTGTATATGGTACACAGAGACAGGCAGTGAGAATTCCATTTGTGGTAATGTTGTGTTAGATGACAACCTACCTAAAGCAGATGAGATAAAACTCTGAACAGAATTTGCATTATTAAACCTTTAGTGTTGCTGATTTTTAGACTGCTATCCAGCCTGAATGAAGGAATTCACTGGAAATTAACATTTCATTGGTGGAATAAATCTCACCTAACTTTGGACATCTTAGCATGTGTTAACAAAGTCTTTTATTCACTCAGGGCTTTTCACAGAATCACCAAGGTTGGAAAAGACCTACAAGATCATCCAGTCCAACCATCCATCTATCACCAATAGTTCTCACTAAACATGTCCCTCAACACAACATCCAAACGTTCCTTGAACACCTCCAGGGTCGGTGACTCCCCCACATCCCTGGGCAGCCCATTCCACTACCTGACCATTCTTTCAGAGAAGTAGTAGAGAAGTAGTACTTCCTAATGTCCAGACTGACTCTCCCCTGGTTCAACTTGAAGCCATTCCCTCTAGTCCTATCACCAGTTACATGAGAGAAGAGGCCGACCCCCAGCTCACTACAACCTCCCTTCAGGTGGTTATAAGAGAGCAATGAGGTCTTCTCTGAGCCTCCTCTTCTCCAGACTGAACAATCTCAGCTCCTTCAGCCGCTCCTCATAAGGTCTATGCTCCAGACCCCTCACCAGCTTTGTTGCCCTTCTTTGAACATGCTCCAGGGCCTCAATGTCTTTCTTGCAGTGGGGGGCCTCAGAGCGACTTCTTTAAATATAGATAGAAAAGGTAACTCCAGAAGGTGATTTAAACAAGTGTTCGGAATAACTGAAATAAATCACGTGGAAAGTGCCATTTTCTCCCCATTTACAGAGGAGGTAATCAAATTATTGCTTCAGGATTCTCCATGTGAGCCCATGACCCTTGATGCCCTTCACAGACATTGGGAAAAATAGGCACTTTTCAAAAGCAAGTAATCTACCCAGATGTATATAGATGATTCATCCCCTATTTATGTCCTCCTTTCCTCAATGAGCATTCAGGAGCTATGGGAGACCAGCTCATAAAAAGATGTCTCTGATGTAGATGTTTCATTCATTTAATGAATCCTGCCAGATTTCTTCCATGAACTGGGCCCACAGTTATCCTATTTTATTCAAAATCACACAGGAAACTTGTGGATCAATATCGTATCCAGGCTTTCTGAATCCTATAGGAGTGTCTTAACACATGGGCCAATCCAGACTTATCTTTAGTATACATAGTTCTTCCACAAGTCCTGCTGCTGCCAGCTCACAGGACTCAGTACTTTCTACAGAGTGACCATGTAAACTATTAATATTAAGCAGCAAGACCCATTTTTCTCCTGCATGTCCTGCCCTATGGCCAGATGTCTTTTATCTCCACTGTCCAACCACTCTGAGTTTCACAGTCTCTCGTCTTCTTGTCTATCCCACTTGAGCTGTTGCTGTTTTTAGCAATTCTTCACCTATATTTCCCTTCTATTTCTTCATCCCATCTTGCAACTGTGACTATTGAGTTTCTACCTGTATCTTAAACTTCATGTTCTGGAAACAGAATTTGGGTAGAAGAAATATGAGTTCTACATTTTATGCTATTTGTCATGTATCACCAACCTTTATCCAAAACAGAAGCTTCTCTCTTTCTTTGACTATACAACATGTACTTTTTAGCTTAGGACAGTAAGGATAGGACAGACGAAATACTGAATTAGGTTTGAAACTTTATATCACAAATAAACCCAGATAGATAGACAATAAAGCCTGAATGTGCTGAAAACTGACATATCTCCTTCAAAGATAAAAAAAACTGTGGTTAAGATAAAAAACTGTGAAACTTTTCATCTCAAACAGGTTTACATGTATCTTCAAATAAGTGAACAACAGCCAGTGCATGTATCTTCTTTGTTACACATAGAAGGATATTTTGCAGTTCTATATTTTCACTCATAGGTGGCGATAGAAAATTGATCAATTATTTACCATTCTTTAGCTGAAAGATGCTCCACTGAGACTACACAAATCATAACAAACTTTTCCAGACATTTAAAGTGATGGATTTCTCTTGTTTTGTGTACCAGGGCATTTGTAGAAGGTCATTTTAAATTATGTCTGCACATCAAACATACCCATGTGTACTTCTCCAGGCAAGTATGTAGAAAAAGCTCAGCCTCTGATTTCTTCTGCTTTTCACTTTGTTCCTTTGTTCTTTCGATCCTTCATTCCTTTCTCCCATTCTTCCTTCTTATATTCTTTCTTCTTTCTTTTTTCCCCTTCCTCCTTCTTTTCTTTCTTCCCAACATACTTCCCTCTCCTTCCCCTATTAAAAAAAGAACACTTCATTTAAATACTTCGTCTCTCTTGTCTTGCAAATGAAATGGAACCAAGGGAGATCTCAGTCTGCATATGTATGTGCATGTGCTCACAAATCCTGATAGCTTTTTACCTTACTCCTTCTACCACACGGATCAAAAGACACAAATTATTGTTGCCAGTAACAATCCCAATATGCTCACTTTTCCTATTCACAGCTGTCAGAATGATGTAATAAAAAGTAAACTGCACTTCATAGTAAATGCCTCAGGGCAAATGTAGCTCACATATACCATTACAGTATCTCTTTGCTTTGTTCCTCAAAATCAATGCCTAAATCTTGCGGTATCTGTATATTAGCTTCAGATCAAAAAATAAATGGTAGAAATAATAATTTAAAACAATATTCCATAACTTTGCCTGGTTGTTTTTTTTTTTCTTGTGTGTGGTTTTTTTTTTTGCTTGTTTTTTTTTTTTTTTTTTTTTTTTTTTTTTTCCTGACTAATAATCATACTGCAGTGCATTCATATTGCTGAAATTAGAGCATTTCAATTAGGCAAGAAATCAGAACCAAACATTCTCACAGTCTATATTTTATTTGGTGATTGAACTTGCCCCCTGGAAAAACTGTGTAGCCTACCAAGAAAAAAGTGTCACATCAGGGAAACTAAAAGGATTTATTCTGATGAAGATACACAGATTCATCTGAACAATCTTTTCACATTTAACTGAGGCATGCATGTTAGGGCAGTAACTATACTTCTCTCCTACAGACAATAGAGGTTTTAGGACTGCAAGTCAGATCTGAGTTGCACTAATTCAAGACTCCAACAATTAGATATGTCTAAATAAAGCCAAGATACATCAAGATTTATGTTTCACAAGCGTAGACTTGTAATAAGCAAAGCATCTTTCATAAATTTGGACTGCTCTAATTCCTACATTAATTTAAAGACCTGATTGTCAGGCTACTAAACCAGAACAAATCTGACAGACATGTTACTCTGGCATCATATTTCCCACTGAGAACAATGCAGAAAGATTTATAAGACAGCCTAATAGATTCATTTAAATTTAAGAAGAAAATTATCTTTCTGGCTTCACTTTGCTCTGAAGACTGAGTTGAACTTATTATTTTTGTCCTCAAATGTACAGTAAAGATGATACGTGAAAGGCTTTGTGGTTTTATTTATTGCTGTTGTTGCTTGTTTGCTTTGTTTTCTTTTGTTTTGCTTTGTTTTTCTTTTTTTTTCCTGAAAAAAAAAAAAGAATAAAAAAGCAATTCCATTTGTAAATCACGAACAAGATGACAAAGATGACAAGAAGTGTCTCTTGGAAACAAAATATCCCAGATTCCAGCAAGGACTTTAGTGGCCATGACTTGCCCAGTCCAGCTGTTCTTTAGTCCTCAACTAGATCTCAGACCAATTTTCAGGCAGCTTCTTTTTTGCGACTACTTCTATTTGTGGTGCATTTACTTTACCAAGAGCTCGTGGGAAGATTATTTGCATTCATCTTGGTGCAGAGAGTACCAGCTCCAAGATAAAACAAAACTTTGCTAAAGAATCAGACAATACACAAATGCCTACCTACAACAAAACGTGTATAAACTGCTCTCTCACTGGAGCTCATCAGCACAGTCCAGCTGCTTTTCGTTTACAGCTAGGGAAATGTTTTCCCTTACTGGAATAAGTATGACCAGTCTTTTGCAACAAACATGAGAATTCCCAAGAGCAGTTTCAACAAATATTTAGAAAGTTATGACATGACAAAGAGTAAAGCTAGAACTAAGCAATGAATCTGAAGTTGGATTTCATCTATGTTCTTAAGTTCAAGGCTCATGTTTTGATTTCTTGTTTTGCTGAATCTCTAGTGCTGTTCTGATGATCGAGCTGAGAAAATAACTAGCAATAGCTTTTACTCCGTTATCATATTAATATTTCAAACTTCTGAATGAACAAATAGGCAAACTCGTTATTTGCATATTAATATTTTTCTTTAATAAATATGTTTTATTTGCGTTTTGCCAAAAAAGGAAATGCTGAATATTAATGCTGTATACATGTCCTATAACTTGAGCCATGCTAATTACAAAATATAACAAGATGGAGAAGAAAAGGCTGAAAAAAAAAGAGTACAGAGTTAGTATGAAACGTATTCAGTACAGAAATAATGAAAGTTTAAAGACAGTTTCCTTCTCCCTACTCCACCCAAACTTTTCTTCTTTTCCCTTTTGCTTTTCCTCATTGTTTCACCTTAAATGTGTGAGAAAATTTATTAGGAAAAGTTCATATTTCTCAAAAGTCTTATAATGTTTTCATAAGTACATGTGGAAACTAACATTTTTAAATGACAAGTGAAAAAAAAAACAACGCTATTATCAAAACAATGTAAATTCATGTCTGCAAATTATCATCTTGTAAAGAAATATTGTCTTCAAACTACAGGTACATCTGAGCAAAATAAATACTTAATAGTCAAGAAGATGTACAAATTTAAAACTGCCTTCAGCTATGGCCTAATATTGGGCAGTTATTTGAGAGCTTCTTAATTTTTTTAGTTCTGAAAGAAATCTCTTCTATTTTTTTAAATGATATGATTTTACATTTACATTAGACTCACCCTCACCACCGTATTTGTTGAGGTGTTAAAGGAACAGCAAAAAACATGCCCTCCAAGGGGTGCCAGAAGCATCTTTCCCTGTTTTGTTTGGAGAATTTAAATCTTTCATCAACTGCTGTAGTCATGATTGTCCAGATCACTATACTGTTAAATCTTAAGATTTCATCCTGAACATCATTTTCTTTGTTTTTGGTTGTTGGCTTGTTTTTTGTTTTGTTTTGTTTTGTTTTGTTTGTTTGTTTTTGGGTTTTTTTTTTCCACATCAGCTCCTGCACCTCAGTTTTCATCTCAGAGGAACTGAGATTCTTGGCCTTCAGGGATGTAAGGGAAAATTTGGAAAATGTGAGTTCCTATATCCTCAACAATGATAAGATTATAGAATCATAGAATATTCCAAGCTGGAAAGGCACACAAGGATCCTAAATGCCTAATTTTTGGCTCTACACATCACTACCAACTTGAACAACACAAATGGATAATTAAAATGTCCCATACTGACTATGTTTAGGCCTCATTTTTAATTTTTATGGAATGACTGAAAACCTAGCTCTGCAATACAGAACATGTAAACTCCCATAGACTGTGAACAGGTACTTGAGAAGGTTAAGCCATTAATGTAATTAAGTTTAACATTCATTTAAATGACAACATTTTAATGCAATTTGGATAATATGTATAATTTTCTGTTAAGATAAAGGGTAAAAAGTAAAGAGCCCTCCCAAACATGTGCTTCACTCATGTCCAACTGGAATACATTTTCTAAAGGAAAGACTTCTTGTTTCCCTGAACTATAAAATAAGTCCAGATTTACCACCTGGAGAGAAGCCTTTTGGTATTTGTTCTATCTTCTATCTATTCTATGTTCTATCTATTTTAATCTTATGATGTGTTCTCAGATTTCTAGATTTCTTGCTTGACTTTCAGAAGATAAATCCACGTGGCCAAAAATCTAAATGCTCTAATATACAAATTGTCCAAAATAAAAACAATCCAAGAAAACAGTGTACGTAAATGCTTAAATGTTAGGTTGGCTTTCTGTGTAGGTTGTGGACTGGATTACCAGATCACAATTAATTTCAGAGGCTATTGATCTTCTAAAGAGTCAGCTCTTCACAAGAAGTAGAAACCTCAACATATTTATGAATTGAATCCATAGAGCTTATTGGATTTCAAAATCTCCAACAGGATTCACTGTTTAATTTAATCTGACAGAATTCAGTAGAAAAATTCCAAGAGGAGCTTTTAAACCAGACATGAGAACTTTTCCCTTATTCAGAGAGAAATAGATTTTACAAACACCTTGCATGCACCTCACATTCACACACTGTAAAATGGCCGTGAGTCATGCAAAATGAAATCTCAAGCTGTGTGTAGTCCAGAAGATATAGATTCCTTGCTTCTGATTTAGGAATTGATCAATGGTAGACTAATTTGTCATGGAGCATTAAAGCAAAGGCTCCTGTGATGGGAGGGAGGCTGAAATTACGGAGCTAGCTTGTGATTTCTGCCTTCTTTTTCCCTTGATAACACATTTATCAAAACAGAAAACTCTTCAGAGTAGAGATTTCACCTTTTAAATTGTATTGGCCTTTCCAAACTGGGTAAAAATGTACAAATTTTGAAAGTGGTATAGCAGCTTCCATAACTAGTAAAGCTGAAGGGATCTGTGAGCATTAAGCATTTCTTTTTACATCTTTGCTTCCATGCAAGTTTCTACAGTGTAAGTACTTGCTGAAGCACCCAGAGGGAGACTTTCAGAAGCATTCTTATTTTATATGTGAACACTATACCATCACAGAAATCAGTAAGATCTGTACTTCTGATTTTCTGATTGACTTACATTGAGGCAAAATCATAAATAAATAAATAAATTTGTACATTCGAAAGTATTGTGCTTAGTTTAGCTTATTTAAAAAAAAAAAAAAAAAAAAAAAAAAAAAGGTGATGATTAGCTCTGGTAAATGGAGAGAAGGAAAGAAGAAGGCTTCTAAAAATAATTAATATTACAAAGCCATAGAAAAAAACAACAGTTACATAGCTTTAGCAAGAAGTTAACATGTGGCAGAGGGGTTAATAAAGATAAACTGTGGCTAGCATAAGGAAAGCAGTAAACAGAAATGCCAGTTAGAGGTGTCACAGTCAGAGATGAGCAAATGCAAATGTCAACATCATTTCTGACTTGAAACAGAGATTTTCCCTTATCACATTCAGTTCTGTCTCCAGTCCTTCATACATCTAATTAAAAGCCATGAGTTTAAATGCAACATAGTTGGTTTACACTGCATACGGTCATCCACTGCTGCTAAAGCCTTTTTTTACAATTTAGCCTAGAGCAAAATGTTAGAATTCATGCCCTCAGCATTACTGTAGTCAGGGGTATCTTGGGTTGCTGTTATGTCAATATGATGAAAGTGTTACAGATTTGCCTTTAATACTGTAAAGTTACTGTAAAAAGCAAATGATTTTTCTGGAGGGGTTACATTCATGTTGGCATCAGGGTGATAAAATTAGTAGGAACCTGGAAAAGTAATTGAGAAAGCAGGTACAGCTTTGAAAAAAAAAAAAAATAATAATTTTTCAAGCACTAGAGCCTACTGAAGCTCACTTCAATTCAAAAAATTTATTTTCCTAAATAAAGAAAAGTACAAGGCCCCAAGCTGAAGGACCATATATGCAGTAATGCTCAACTCCCAGCCAACCCTGAACTTGTGTGAAATTTGCTGCTCCATCTGGATACATATAAGCCTATGGAACCCAATGGGACTCATCCCAGGGTAGTCAGAGAGCAGATCAATGTCATAAGACCTCTCCAAATTACTTTTCAATGCTTTTGAGAATCTGGATAAGTCCCAGTTGACTGGATGCTAGCAAAGGTTGTTCCAGTTTTCAAGGAAGGCAAGAAAGAAGACCTAATTACAGGCCTGCCAGTCTCACTTCACAGCCAAGTAAAATTATGAAGAATGTTATGTTGGGAGTAATTGCAAACATCCGAGAGACAATACGATCTTAGATCACAGCCAACATGGGTTCATGAGGGGAAGGTCCTTTTTACCTAAATCTCTTTTTATGACAAGGTCACCCATCTAGCTGACATGAAAGTCAGCTGATGTTATCTTTTTGGATTTCAGTAAAGCTTTAGATATCGCTTACAGTATCCTTCTGGAAAAAAACATCCAGCATACAGATAGGCATAAACATAATGTGATGGGTGAGTAATTGGTTGACAGGTCAGATCCAAACGGTTTTAGTAAATAAGGTCATGTGACCAGTCATTAGTGGGGTTCCACAGGGCTCCATTTTAGTGCCAGTTCTCTTTTATGTTTTCATAAATGACTTGGATACAGGACTAGGTGTTTTAAGCAAGTTTGCTGATGATACTAAATTGTGAGAAGCTGTTGACTTCCTTGAGGAAGAAAGAAGCCTTGCAGAGAGACATTGACAAATTAGAGGGCCGGGCAATCACCAAACATATGAAGCTTTTCAAGAGCAATTGTGAGATTCTGCACCTGAAAAGGGGCAGCCCCATCCGTACATGCAGAGAGGGGGATGTGACATTGAAGGGCAGCCATGCTGAAAGGGATTTGGGGCTCTTGATTGATCACAGAATTGTAGGGGTTGGAAGGGACCTCTAGAGATCATCGAGACCAACGCTCCTGCCAAATCAGGTTCCCTAAACCAGATCGCAACCTATTGATAATAGGTTGAGCATGAGTAACAGTGTGCCCAGGCTACTAGGAAGGCCAGCTGAATCCTGGGCTGCATCAAGCATGGCATTGCTAGCTTACTGAAGGAAGTGATCATTCTTCTCTACGCTGCACTAGTGCAGCCTCATCTTGAGTAGTGTGTGCAGTTTTGGCCATCACAGTTCAAAAAGGACATGAAGCCATTAGAGAACATCCAGAAGAGGACTACAATAACGTGAGGGGTCTGTGTAAGGAGAGGTTTCTTGGTTTTCTTGGCACAGAGCAGAGGTGACTTAGGAAAGGTCTCATGGCAGCCTACAACTCCTCACAGAGCGTGGAGGGGCAGCACTGATGACAGTGACAGTACCTGAGGGAGTCGTTGTGATGTGTTTGTTCAGATTGAATAGCATAAAATGGTTCTTCACTGAGACGGTGATAAGACACTTGAGCTGACTCCCCAGGGCAGTGGTCATGACACTGCACTTTCTGGAGTTCAAGAAGCATATGGTCAGTGCTCTGTCATATAGCCTGATTGTTGAGAGGTCCTGAGTGGAGTCAGGAGTTAGACTCAGTGTTCTTTATGGGTCTCTTCCAATTCAGGATATTCTAAAAACTGACAGAATATTTTGAAACATAAAGCTCTGTAACATGGAAATAGAGGTAGGCAGCTGAAAAGTTTCTGTGATGTATAGAGTTGAGAATGGGATGGTGTAAAGAGGTGTTGAAGACACTTGGATGAGATGACACTGCAAGCCAATGCATAGTAATATCAGGATAGAATAGGTCTGACACAGATTGTTCAAAGAAGAAGCGAGACAGATATTCTGGTGAAATTCAATTTCAGAAGGCTATCTTCTTTTCATTAGGGATATACTAAGTCATTACTTTTTCTCTTTACCCTCTTTTAGAAGAATCATGTTTGAGTTTATCTGAACTGAGATACATTCTTTTTTGTTGTTTTCTCATTTATTGTAAAAAAAAAAAAAAAGGTTTACTTCATCTAGAAACATAGTGTTTTCTTTTGAAAATGAAGGCCTGAATCAGGAGAGGGAAAGTATCTGAGTACTCTCTTGACTTTTGAACACAGAGCATTCCATACTTCTATTTGCTTTCCTTTTTCACTGATCTGATTAAGTCTGTTTGTCCACTTAGGTAAATGGTCCATCCATGCAGCGATGTAGCAGAGTGCTGAAGTCACTTGTTCAAAAATCTCTTGTTGGTTTCCTCTCCTTGTATTACTTTCTTTTCCAATAGGAAAAAGAAATAGGAAACCAAAAGCAACTAAAGAAAAAAAAAAAACAACAAAACCCAACAAAATAAGCAGCCAAAACCAAACAAGACCTCCATCATACTGTTGGTTGGAATTTCATGAGGAAGTATATATCACAAGTCCCACATTAATTAATACTTAACTACTTCATATATAGCAGAATAGTAACAGTATTGAATGACCAACAACCCTGCGCAAAAGAATGGCATGTATCAAGAAATTCAATTCATCTGCAGATGATGAAATACTGAGTCACAAATCCTTTGGGTCAGTAAAAGATGAAAAAGCATTCTGCATTTTACTCTCTCTTCGTTGTTTTAGAGATCAGGAGAGCAGAGAATTGGGAAGCAGGAACAAATGACAACTAACTACCCTAGAACAAAGGTGAAGGTTATCTCGGGTGATAAACAATAAGCAAGCTCTACCAGCCCTGCAGTGGCTTGGTCTCCACACCGCATGCACAACAAATGCATTAAGTTTCATCCATCCATCCTGGATAAGACTATTAAACCACTAACAAAGAGACAAAGAAGCATTGATCTGGCATAAGAATAACAGAAAAGTGCAAAGTGTTGACTTTTTTTTTTTTTAATAAATTTTCCAAAGAAAGTGTTGGGATCCAGTTTACTTGCAAAAGAAATAAAGAGTGACAATTAGGTATTAAGAAAAGAGGAACATTGCAGTAGTGTTTACAACGTGGGAAGTCAAGCTATCTCTGTTAATTGATGTACAACATTACCCTGAATTCAAAATTCACAGATAATCTTTTGCTACATCTTCACTGTAGAAGCACTGAGAAGCAGGGCACACGAAATCTGAACACAGTACATCTAGGAGTAGAGAAGCATTCCTCCTACACAGCCATCACTTAGCAAAGGGGGAAATTGTCATTTTTTTCCCCTGAAAACATCAAACGGAAGAAATGAGCCTAAGGTAAGACAACTTGTTCAGTTTAATTCAGCTCTTGACAGAGAATGAAGATAAAGTAACTTGGATTTTATATTGATTTAGAGCCCACTATAAACTTACAGATCCATGAAACCACTTCTTACTGCCAAGCTTATCCTGGGACACTTCAGCAGTGTTACTCTAAGCAATTTCAATATCTGTATTGACATGATGAGCCACAAAAGTTGCAGAACAGTTTGTCTCCAAGTGTCTAGTCATCTTCTAAGAGTTACAGTTAAAGGAAATGCAATAAAGTCAGTCAATGGGTTCTAGAACTAAGTTAATTTACCTATATTAATGTGTTTATTGCCATTTGAAATTCTCTTGTGTATGCCAATTGGCTAACAGCTGCATTTGCACTGGGACTGTCTCATTTGTCCAAATGATGCACATGTTATACATCTCGGATGCTCTAGGATACCTCCCTGTCTGAGAGCAGAGACATTTGTATTGCTCCGATTATCAACTCACCCTAAAGTAGTTATCTAGGGAGGCATTCAGTTGTTCAAATGCAGAGTCTTGAGTCATTTTAGATTCTGAGAAATATATTTCTTGTAATCTAGCTGCTGATGTAGAGTAGTGTTGTCTCCCATAAATCTTATGTTAAATATGTCAGTCCTGTAAGAGTGCCTTGGGCACTTCAAAAAGCTCCAGATATTTAAGCTTCTGAAAGTTTAAACAGTTGAGTTCTACTCTTTATGTTTGGTCAGCTAAATTGTTCTCTGGATACAATGTCTGTTGACTGTAACTATCAGGCAATTAAAAACCGAAATATGAGTACTTTATTCTTAAATGTGATTCCACTTCAAGTGACTGTACAGTGATTCCAGACAATGCCCTGAGAGATAGATAAGCTTGGGGAAAAGCCTGGTCTTCCCTTGATTTAGCCTATGCCTCATCGCTCCACTCCTAGAACTGAGACAAAAGAAAGGTTCAGAACAATGCTCTTGAAACAGTGAAGTCATCAAGAGTGTCCTGGTGTCACTCAGTCAATCCTGGAACAGGAACAAGAGAAGGTTCCAGAAATCCAGGAACTGGGGCCAATGAATACATGCATATACAAGCCTAGGAGAGGCTCTCTTTACACCAAACACCTGTAAGTAGGTCCCACGCTGGATTTAGGATTGGTGGTCTCTGTCGCTTTGTTTCTCTCTCCTTTTTTTCTCTTTGAGTTGTGTAGCAGTAAAAGGCTTGCTTTGATTTTCCGTGGAACTGTGCAGCTTGAGTGGACCCATGCCCAATGCGGGAGGGCCAATGATAGCTGTTCTGTAGAAATTTCCCATTACGTTTTATGTTTGTGTACAGAGTGTTATTTCACTTTAATCCATCCCAAAGGGATTTGTCAATGTTAGTCACTCCACTTTCCCCATAAATAGAATGTAACACATCCCTAGGAGTCATTGATGAATCATTAAAATTGTGTGTGTTAATCTTGTGCAAAAAAGAATTTTTTCATTCTCTTTTCCAGCAAAGATGTTGTTTGTAGCATTGTGAAATTACTGAAGAATTTAAAATCTTAAGTATAAGCGTTCATGCAGACCGGAGTGAGATTCTCAGCAACAGGACTGGAAATACTATTGCTCTTATTGCACGCCAAAGTCTCACTCTTGGTGATTGGAAACAAGGCTCTGGTGGTAAACTATTTATCAGTCTTACATATTTACAACTTACCATAGAGCAAATGTACCTAATAATAAACAAAAAACATATGTGAGGGACATAAATGTGTACTTTCTGTGGAATGACAAACAGTAAAGGTTTGCTCATCAGACATCTGTGATAAAGCCTTTTGGCTTTTGTGATACCCATAGCATTTAGATATCTAACTTAACATGAGCCAGCAGTGCGCTCTGGCAGCTCAAAAGGCAAATGGGATCCTGGGCTCCATCAGGAGAGGGGTGGTCAGCAGGGAGAGGGAGGTGATTGTCCTCCTCTACTCGGCTCTTGTGAGGCCCCATCTGGAGTACTGTGTCCAGGTGTGGAGCCCTCAGTACAAGAAAGACATTGAGATTTTGGAAAGGGTCCAGAGGAGGGCGACTAAGATGATCAAGGGGCTGGAGCACCTCCCCTATGAGGACAGGCTGAGGGAGTTGGGCTTGTTCAGCCTGGAGAAGAGAAGGCTGCGTGGTGACCTCATTGCAGCCTATCAATACCTGAAGGGAACCTACACCCAGGAGGGGAGTAAACTCTTCAAAAGGGCTGACAACAGCAGGACTAGGGGAAATGGATCCAAGTTGAAGGAGGGAAGATTTAGGTTGGATGTTAGGGGGAAGTTCTTTACAAGGAGAGTGGTTAGGCCCTGGAACGGGCTGCCCAGGCAGGTTGTGGATGCCCCGTCCTTGGATGTGTTCAAGGCAAGGTTGGATGGGGTCCTGGGCAACCTGATCTGAATGTGTGTGTTTGGTGGCCCTGCTAGGCAGGGGGGTTGGAACTACATGATCCTTGAGGTCCCTTCCAACCCGGGTGATTCTGTGATTCTGTGATCTAAAGTTTTAAATCAAAATAGTGGACTTGATCCCTCCTGAATCACTGATACTCACATATGAAATATGTGATGCATTATCTTCAGATGGATATTGTCTTTATTCTGTCAAGTGTACTCAGAAAGCATTGAAGAAACTGAATCCATGAATATTTGTATCCAACAGTGGATCAGGGGCAAATTTCCCATTGCAAATGAAGCTGGTAGAAGAACTAGACAATTACTGGTTACATAAACTTGAAAATAAAAGCCAACGTTTTGAATTAAGGTCAGAACTTGGCACTGAAAGCATTTGCTGTTACTAATATACGCATCCTTCCTGTAAGAAGATAGAAGACAAAACAATACATTCAGACATTTTGATCTTATGATACTAGGGCTTCATATGAGAAATTAGAGCCAACAGCTTTACTCTCCTAACATAACAAAACTTGCTATGTGTATCTAAAAATGGATTTGTGAGAGGCATTGCAGTTCTAGGGACTATTTTCAATCTGGATAATGAGCCTGACCATACGTCATCACAAAGAACTTCACAATAATATCATTTTTAAAAAAAAGAAAAACGATATATTTCCTTAAAAATATATTTTTGCAAAAAGTATCTAAAATGTAACAGTAGAAGCAAAAATGAAATCTTAAAAAAAGAAAAAAAATGTGCTGCTGCATATTCTCTGTCTTCTCTGTAGGACATGAAAAGACAAAAGATTCTAATACTGACAATAAATAAATTAATTTTAAAAAATCAGATAAAGGCATAGATGGAATAGAATAGCACAGATTCTATCTTGTGTTGGAACTGAAATATGAAAGAGATTTGAATTTGAAGGGAAGTTGTGGTCTAGGATCAAATGAGGAAAGAGAACAGTGTTGGAAGAAGGATGCAAGTATATTTCAAAGAGAGCTTTGTGACAACTGGAAGCATAAAAGAATTAAAGAATAAAAGCACCAAATGAAATGACATTCCATTTCTTTTGAGGTTTGTCTATCTGTAGCCTTAGTTACTGTGAAATTCCTTGACAACAGTAATAAAGCATTTACTCTGAGAGTCTCGACTTGTGCCCACCTGAAACATTCTTCTTCTATTGACTTAGAAAGCTTTGGGGGCAAAAATTGTGTGAAGCAATGAGCCTATTCAATATTAGACAAAGGGATAAAGCATACAATACTGGAGACATATTTTCCCTTTGCCTATAAAATGTTTCAAGTGAAAACTGCTTCTTTCAACACTGCAGACCTTGTGGGAAATGACCTGTACACTGGATAAGTTGACAGGCACAGTAGGGGATTTCATTACACCTCAGAATTTGACTGGCACAAGCAGCTTTCTCTGGCTCTCTGTAACCCCTGGCAAATGCTTGGAATTGAATCTGTAAATGTTAATCAATATTTCAGGCCTATTAAATAAAGAAAGGCATTGTGGAAATCAAAGCACTAACGGCTAGCGTGATGCTGTACAATGACTTCCAGGCCATCAAAAGCCTTGTAGGGAGCAAAAGGGCAAATATTTTAATAATACAATTACCTCAACAATTTCAAACTTGCAGAAGAATGTTACATCTTCAACCCTATCACACTAACTAAATTTTCATTTCAAACAGGTCAATGAATAGGAGCAGCTCAATACAGACATTTAATGAGTCTTTAAAAAGCTATCCTAAATCTTTAGGAAAGTATAAGACCACCTTGTGTTTAAACTTCTGCAAGCACATCCATTTAATAATAAAGATGAAATGGAGCAGAACTGTACTCAAATCCTAAAAGAGTTGATTGCATTGGATATATACACTGAAGGAGATTCATGGGTGGATTGGTTTAGCAAAGTTGTAGACAGCTACAGCATAGGATGTTGTGGTTGAACTGGTCACTAGAGGTTCATTTTGTAGAGAAGAGAGAACTTTTGGAGTACAATTTACTTCATGCCAAAATCAGTGTCTAAAATAGGTCAAATGATTTGTACCATAAGGACTTTTATTCTTCTGAACTAATTACAAGGTGATCTGAATATAGCCAAAGCAACTAAGAGAGAAATTCAATTAGAGAAGATGAATCATTGCATCCCTGTGGTATGGACATTATCTAGACCAAGAAAAAGCAAACATCCACTGATTTAAAAATTATTTCTAATTTCTTCTCCCCTCTGCAAAACAAAAATTCAGCTGTTCAACCACAAAGGGACAAATTTCTGCAGTATGAAGTAGCAGGTTTGTTTATTATTATTTTATTTTGTTTTAAACATCCTCGTAGATGTGAGAGCTGGCTGCTATTAAGGACAGTGCAAGATAGTCTTTGTCAGTTTGTGTCAGTTCAGCAACATTACTCTGACTCTGAGAGTGGAAACAGTCTCCAGGCTGCTTTCTTGACCAAATACCAACACAGGATATAATTGCCAGTCCCACTGGCAACTTACTCAACTTGCTTTTGAGTAAACTCTCTCTTGTAATATTAAAATTCAAT
Source organism: Centrocercus urophasianus (assembly GCF_019232065.1). Classification (NCBI taxonomy): domain Eukaryota; kingdom Metazoa; phylum Chordata; class Aves; order Galliformes; family Phasianidae; genus Centrocercus; species Centrocercus urophasianus. The sequence continues at coordinate 4,126,358 of NW_024884697.1, read as the reverse complement.
TTTTCTGCAAAGTTATAACTATGAGGTACTGAAAGCAAGCAGAAAAAGATTCAAATCCTTTCAGGGTTAACTTAAAAAATTGCTGCCATTGGAAATTTTAATAAGACAAAGTGTTAGTCTGCCATGTGCATTCCATTCTGAAGATGAAGACTGGAAAGTTAAAATTTATTTCTTTCTTACCTTGTATTGAAATGAAATATGTGAAAAAGGAAGACTTGCTCTTGTTCTGTTAGAATAAAAAATGCAAAGAAATGGATAACTTACTGGATAACTTGTGTACCTCCTGTATACTTCTGCTCTGCTGTCTCTAATAACAATTTCATTTTATCTTTGGTAAGAATTTCCTCAATTGGCTACAAAGAACAACATGGCAAAGTTGTATTTACGTAGTGATTCAGAGCGGGTCATTCACAGTTTCTGGTCACAACATGGAGGTAGTAATACATTGTACTGGGCACCTGGTCTAGTAGCTCCACCTGAAATGATCTTTATTCCCAGGCTCTGTTACACTAAGGGTACTAAACTTGAAGGAATGCTATGGGTTAGAACCATAGAAAGCTGAAGATACTCACAAGGATGGGTATGTTACGGCAAATCTCTGCACTTGTGGAAGACTTTCAAACCTCTTGCCTCTGAGACATATCCAGGGAAAGGTAAAGCTTCACACTGTTCCCTGTCATATGCTTAGCCTCCAATACCCTTGGTGAAATGAAAGTCCTAATCATTTTCTTTCATTTAATTCCCATGTTCTCTCCCTCTTGTTAAATAAAGCACCTGTTATTTACAACTCTCATCATCCTGCTCCCAATCTAATGAGACTGCAGAAAGTTTGCCTGCAAACTCCTACTCCTTCTGTCAGCTTGACTGTCTGGGGATGCCTTGTGAAACTATTCATGTTCTATCAACACCTCCTGTTTCCTCACCCTCTTTCCTGTCTCCCTAGCTGAGACTTGTCCTTGCCTGTCATCTTCCCTCATGTCATTCCTACAGGGTTGTGTAAGATGCAAAGAGCAACATAAGTATATTTAATTTACTAGTGCTATCATATGGATCTTCTCCCATCAAGTTTCAACTACTCCCGCTGTAATTTGAGTATGCCTTATATTTTCACAGTGATGGAGTGTGTTCTCCCCATGGCACTCTGATTTTCCAATATCTTCAGGTCTGCATGAAAGACATGAAGACTGGAAAAGGCAGCTTTAATCTCTAGTAAACATGAAAAGGTTTTGAAGTGGTAGAATCAGAGCAGATCAAGCAGGGTAAAATATTAAGGCCAGGTTGAATGGGGCTTTGGGCAGCATGATCTGGTGGTTGCCAAGCAGCCTACAGCAGGGTGGTTTGAGCTCAATTAGCTTTAAGGTCTCCTCCAACCTAAGGCATTCTATCACTCTATGAAAATTCTATGATTCTATGATATTCATTCAAGAGGATAGGGTCATTGAAGGTGCTTTATGTGAAGCTGCTTTATGGGAATCAACACACTGTGTAAGGAAACCTACTAAAAAAAGTGCCACAAAGATACTTACTGAAAAACTATTTCTAGGAAGGTGGACTGATGCAATGATAAGTACATAAGCTTTGTCCAAAGTCACGAACTTTGGACACCAGCCTAGGAACCTGGTGAAAGTGCTGGTGAATGTCAAATATATTAGAGACTAACAATCTGTGCATGTATTCCAGGACTTGAATGCTGGTTGTGATGAAAATCCTGCTAAATACAGAAGAACCATGGCAAATTCTTCGGGAGATTAGTACATTCTTACCTGTGGTCCTTGGAAAGATGTGAGCGCAAACACTATTACAAGAAAGGGAAGGCACAAGATTGCCTGAAGTATTTGAGGTATGTTTGAATAACCTTTTTTAGAGGAACCTGAGTAAGTTTTGGTGATGAGGTGGTGAGGGCTAAAGAACAAAGTACGGGGGCTGTGAGAATAATAAATATTCAGTGCTATTATTCCATCCAAAACTGTTACATTAAATACTCCCTCATCCCATTTATCAATGAAGTCCATCTACAAACCTGTTCTAATCCTGACTGCTCAGCTATCACTAACACTAGATAAGTGTTCTGCTTCTCTCCAACAATCTCTGCAGGCTTTCTTGTTTTCCCCAAGACTGTCTATCCCAGAGACTCACCTGATTCAGGATACTGATCTCAAAATATTTCTGCATTTCTATTCTCCTCCCTTTCCAGACTAATTCAAAACTTGAAATGTGCAAAGTAAATGTTTTTACTTCTCTTAATATTACAGTTCCCAAACCTTTATTTTGAACCTCTTGGGAAGGCCTGACATGGCCTGAATTCTTATAGTAGTAGACTTCTCTGTCCAAGAAAAGTAGAAGTACCTAACCTAAATAATATGAATGCAAAACAGCCCAGTTAAAGCACCATTTTGCATAATACTTGACTCCACTATCCTTAGATAATTAAGAAAACAGACCTTCACAACACCTGCAGATGTTGAAGCATCATTCATCTGTAAGCACATGAAGGACAAGCAGACCTACAAAATGAGTGAGATGACATGCAGTTCATAGATGCTTTCAAATTTGTTGGGATGAATTGATTCAGTCCCCATACTTCTCCTCAGTTTCAATATTCCTCCTCTTTGTAATTCAAATTGTTCAAAAGTAGAATTTATAATATAGATATTTTCCTCCTTTTCAGAGATGGATGTAGTACAAGGAAGTGTTCTTTGTAAAAGGTATCTGCAATAGTTAACTGGATGTCTGTTTCTATGAAAGAAACTCTGGAGTCTCCTTCCTTGAAGATCTTCAAAAGCTACTTGAATATGGTCCTGGGCAACCTTTACTAGGTGGGTCTTTTTAATCAGAAGCACTGGACAAGAGGTCCAGCCTTAACCACTGTGATTATCACTGAATCACAGAATAATAGAGTCTGTTGGAAGGGACTGTCAAAGGTCATGTAGTCCAGCTCCTCTACAATGGACAGGTATACCTACAGCTAAATCATTGCTCGGAGTCCAGCCTGACCTTGAATGTCTCCAAGAACGGAGAATCCACCACCCCTATGGGCAAACTGTGCCAGTGCTTCGCTACCTTTATTGTAAAAGTTTTTCTTACATACAATCTAAATATTCCTTCTTTTAGTTTGAAACCATTTCCCATTGCCTAATCACAAGAGACCCTGCTAAAGTGTCTGTCTGTCCCCTTCATTTTTATAGAACCCCTTTAGATCCTGAAAGACTGCACTTGGGTCACCTCATAGCCTTCTCTTCTCCAGCTTGAACAGCCCCAGCTCTTTCAGCCTATCCCTGTAGGAGAGGGGTTCCATCCCTTGGATCATTTTTGTGGCACTCTTCTGCATGCATTCCAACAGGTCCATGTCTCCCATACTGAGAATTTCACATCTGGACACAGTTCTCCAAGTGAGGTCTCACCAGCACAGAGTAGAGACAGGTTCCCCTCCCTTGTCCTGCTGACCAAGGTTCCTTTGATGCAGCTCAGGTTATGATTGGCTTTCTGGTTAGCTAGGGCATATTACTGGCTCATGTCTGTCTTACCATCCACCAGTATCCCTTTACAGAAGGGCTGTGATTTTGTGGTCCATAGAAAGATCAAACATGACAGCTCATGGTAAAATTGGGAGTGGACACAATTGTACATCTTCTTCATCATAAGCATTGCACTGTTTAAACACTGTACAGTTATAGCAATGACTCCAGATTTCTCTAGTGTGGTCTCAGCACAGAAACTGGTATTCACCTAATTCATCCTAGCATTTCACAATTGTTAATGGGACATTAGGGATCTCATTCCTTGTTGATGTTATAGATTCAGAATTTAAACTCCAATGTTTATGAAAACAAATTTCCAGTTAGCTCTTGCAGACACCTTTTCAGTGTTACAATTGATGATTTTGTGACAAAATGAATGTTAAGAGACTAATGAGGAGACTGCATAAAAGATGTTACTCAGAACATACAAAACTTCTTACTGCCTCCAGAAAAATGATCTATAAAAAGGCAGGCCTGAAGGAACAGAGAGGCAAACTAGAAAGCAAAATATGCTTCAGCAAGGAATATGGAGAGATGTTGCAAACCCTGAAAACTCATGGAAACATTTGTAAAGCAGTATCAGTGTCATCTAGCACAATCCAAGAATATCCCCAAGGATTTATCGGTCAGATTTGTTCTCAATTCCATCACACATTAACAAATATGAACTGAAAGGATGGTTTGTTTGTTTGTTTTGCCTTCTCAACTATTATTTTGAACATCTAGCATCATTCTAAATTTTCTGATCAATTTTGTGGGTTATCATCAAAGGCCTCAAGCAGCAGAAAAAACTCCCTATTCTTTTTAGCAGTCTGAATCCTAACACTGGCTGATCACTAAATCATTTAAATGACCAAAATTTCAGCAGGAAATGAATCAGCTAAATTATATCTGAGTCTCTCCTGTTTCCAGGCTCTCCAAATAACATTTCTGGCAGCTCTGTTCTGTCCCCAGGCCTTTCTTTGTTATTTGGCTTGATCTTTGACAAACATGGAAACATACTTAATAATAGTTACAGCCTCTCAAATTATAATAGATATGGTAATTTAGAGCAGAACTACAGCCAATGGATACACACTGAAGGGTAGTGAAATATAACATAAGTGCCAAGTAGCCAATTATAATGTATTTTTTTCATCAGTACTTTTATACAAATATTAGCCAGAATAATAACCATAGAATACAATGTTACAGCTGCCAATGATCAATTTTAAAAATAACATCTGAGCTATGAGAGTCAGAATAGTTACATGTAATCTACTTCAAAAGTTGAATATTGGGACTGGGACGAGTGCTTTATGGATTAAAGCAGGTTATTAGGGAGTTATTTCATCATTACAGGCATAAACTTCCTTCCTTTAGGAAGTTTTTGTTATTATTATTATTATTTCTTCGGAAAGCTGCTGAGTGAAACTCATATAATGACATCAGCTGTCAAACTTATCATGTTTCAATTATATTCACAACTTCTTTTGAAGTTCCTAAATGCAAAATGCAATTTACTGTAAAAGGTTTCAACTCCTACTGAAAGGAATTCAAGAGTAGAGAAAAGCTTCATGTGCTTTGGAGAGTTCAGGAGGCTTTTCTGTTGCTGCTTAGAAATCTTATTTGCTGGGGAAATTGGTAGTGTAGTCTTCTAGCATAATCACAAAGAGAAAAGAAAAGAAAAAGAAAACTGCTTATTTGAGAGGTTTGCAAATGTTCTAATGTGAAGTGTATGATGACCAGAGTGATCAACAAAGCAGGGCAGGAGACGTAAAGCCAGCCTCATCCTGAATTAGTAATAAATGTTGTTTAAGTGTGGTTCAAACTCAAAGTCAGCATATGAACTCTGATTTTCCTCTCTCGTTCTATCCCATAGAACTACAGGAAATCTACTGAAATGAAAAGTAAAAACATATCTGCAAAAGTTGTGGGAGAAAATACTATTGGGATTTTTTTCAAATTTTAGAAGCGTAAACTCTTCTCGTTATGCCAGTGTTTCACTGGAGCAAATACGTAAGATATTGTGAGCCTATCAGTTTTCTGTGTTACTGTACTTTGAACAACATGGTTGATACAATAACAATACTGTGTTATAGTTCTGAATGGTCCGATGCTGGAATGGACTCCCCAGGGAGGTGGTGAAGTCACTGTCCCTGGAGGTGCTCAAGAAAGGTTTAGATGTTGTACTGAGGGTTACTGGGGAAATAAGGCAGGTAGGTGGATGGTCGGACTGGGTGATCTTTATGGTCTTCTCCAACAATAATGTTTCTATGGGTCTATGATTCTATTCAATTTCATACCATTATAATTGATATCAATCTATCAATATCATCATAAACTTGCAGGGTTCCCTTTTCATTTGTTTCAGTGGTGACTTAGGCCCCTATCTGAAATAAGCTTCTGGCAACAAAATTAATATTTACAACATTTCATAACAACTTTTCAATATTTTTTGCTCTAGGTCTGTTTTTCAGGCCTAAATTATGCCACATGAATATATATCTCTGTGTGCAGCTGCCATTTTTCTTCTCATAGACAAAAACCATTGTTCTCCCCTTCCTATATTCTTAATCTTTTATTTTTGACAAGGATGTCTAGCTTTCAGGGAGCTACAAATGCTTGCTATCATAAAGGACTTCTTCAGAGTCGTTCCAAACTGGAACCTAAAAATGCACAGTTACTAAAATCCCAGAGTCATTTGGGAATCTCAGATATAAACTTTCAGCACAAAACTAGTTTTAGAAAGCTGTCTTCCAATAGTTTCTACCTGGAAGTCATGATTCTGCAGCTGAAGTGGAAGCTCTTTGAAAGCCGTTTTTCTCCTCCCTAGGTACAAATGAGCTATTTATTTATGACTGAAGGAGTGTTTTCTTGTTCAGCTATTTTTTTTTTTTTTTTTAATAGTTAAGTTATAAATAACTATTGCTACAAAGCCTGAGGCATCTGAGCTCAAGATAAGGCTGAATGCACTTTATGAGAAGTAGAACAGCTTGGGACAAAACACCTAAAACATTAACAACAAAAACAAGTGGATTATGTAATCTGAACACAAGCAGGCTTCTTCCCCTGTTTTGGATCACTGTCCATTGAATTCTGCATCATGCACAAAGCACAACACACATTCAAACAAAGCTCTAATAACAGTCATTCCACTGTAGTGCACTATTTACTACTGCTATGTAAGATTTCTCTGGCAAGAATTTCACAGCTGAGGAAGATATTGGTTTATGAGGAGGAAAAGTAATATGATTTTTGCTTCTAAAGAACAAAGACAGTGAAACTAAGAGACTGACATTTTCCCCTCCAATTATGTCCACACCTTTTTTTTTTTTTTCCTTTTTTTTTTTTTTTTCCCCCATGCTTTTTTTCTCTCCTCCCTCTTTACTGCAGTTCTTCAAAGGAGGAGATTGAGATAAAAACTGCTGAACAGAAAAGGGTAAAGTCTGCCTTCATATCAAGCCATAATTTGCTTTTCTGAGGTAGGTGGCCATTTCCTCAAAAATAACCTTGAGTTTTTGATGTAATCCTGCTGTCTGGGGTCACAGAGTAATTCATACCAGGACAGAATGGGGAGAACAAACAAACAAAAAAACTTCGCATTTTAAAAGCTGACTTTGCTTGTCTATAAGTTTCTATGGCTTTGAAGAGCCTGTGTGTGCTTAGAAATCTCCATAGGTAGCTCTGAAAGTAATGCCTTCTATTTATTTTCATGCAAAATACAACAGATACGAAAAGCAAAATAACACGTTTAATAGAGCAAATTCTCAGCTACAAAACACTATTTTTTAACATAGGCACCACCATTAGCTATGCATTTTCATCAGAGATGAACAAGAGCCTGCAAGCCACACTCATAAATGTCTGCACCAGCGGAGGTAATCCACTGTTGCTGTCATCACAGCAGAAACACACCACCCACCACCTCGCTGTGCTCACATTCATTGTTTAACCTCCATAAACATTCAGCAAATGTCAATTAATGTCAATGGGGGCGATTTTTTTTTCACATGGAAAAATTCAGTGACACACCTTTGCTTCATGCACATTTTCACATCTAATGCCATTTTACCATACTGTCCATCTGCTGCCATCTGTCACACTGCAACAAAATGTAACAGGATATTGGTGGGAAGGTTCAGCCTCTACTGCCATACCAACACTAGATTCTGATATTGTGGGCCGACAAAATAAAATAGGAGGCATTACTTTCAGAACAGCCCTCATAAATAAAAAAATATACTGTCTCAGAAGTTCCATAAGTATGACTGACTGGTAGTAAGAAGCATGAAACACTATTTATTAATTTTTCAAGGAATCAGGAATGGCTATATTCATGTTCTTTTGTATTTTCTTCTTTTTCTTTTTCCTCTTTTTTCCTTTGTTTTTCTTTTCCTTCTCTCATTTCTTTTTCTTCACTGAATCTTTGCAGAGATAGTTACAGATAATTAGTAAAAAAAACCCGGTTTCATGAACTGTTGTAAACTAAGGATGACCATGTAATTTAGAGAAAGCATTATATAGAGACATTCTCCCAGTTCTCATCATTCCCTGCTTTTTTTCTCTCTCTTTAGTCTGTGTTGCAGTGGTGTTTTCATTAAGAGACATCCATTTCCCTACATAGCTGTGCTTAAATTTTGGCACGAAAATTTGAATAGAAAACAAGTCGCAGTAAATGTAGGAGCAGACAGTCCTGAAAAGTATATGCAATGAACAGGGGCTATACATAGTTAAATCTTTATTTACTTTCCTTAAAGAGAACTTAATCCCTTTGTTATGTAGACATGTCAAGGATACTGTAAATAAAACCAGCAATCTACAAAGATTAAGATTTTGTTGTATGAAATTCTAAGAAGCTCCTTTATTAACAAGTATGATGACCTGGCTACCGTCAAAGTGCCTGCCGTGTTCAGTTGACTGGTATGTATTCCAAGACAGTGGTCAGTACGTGGTCTTTTTAGTAGTATGTTCATAGCAGAGGCACAAATTCATAGAAGCACAAATTTCAGCTGCCTATGGGATGTCTTGAGAGATCTTCCAGATGTAATTTCCAAGAATAAAAGTTAAGACATGCCCGGGGTGTAATTTAGTTCACATTGTCTATTATCTTTCCATGCTTTGGAAAGGGTTTTTAATTGGCTGCTGAGCTCTGCATTTTCCCAGTTTTGCTGAATTTAAACCAACTAAGCTACAAATATATATTTATTCTATAATCACAATAGCAATAAACTATATTGCTATGATAATACTGTAGTCTATATGCTTTAGAAAATATTCTAGTCCCAGGCAATTTAGTCTTGGATTTTTCTTTTCCTGGCTAGGATAGTTGAGCTGTTTGTAGATATGATAGCATTGATAGCATTTTCTAGGCATTTTTATTTTTTTGCAAAGGAAATAAAAGACAGATTCTGACAGCACATGTTCAAAACACTGCAGACATTAATTAACAAGCGAGAGATGATGAACAAGTGGTGAAAAGTTTCAACACTTCTGGCTCGCCTTGAAAACCTGAGCAGAATGGCCCATGCTTCTATGGACCAGCCAACTATAAATGCCAGCCGGGAACAGCATGACAGTATTCAGACTCAAAGCCTGCAGTCAAACTGTCAGCAGCATCTAATTAGCGGAGTTCTAGATCAAGAATAAAATGTGTTTGACTCTTTATGAATATGATGTGTAAAAATGTTACATAATGACATGCTGCTCCTCTACATCCCCCTTAATGTTTTGACAAGGGGCGTCAAGTGGTGAAAAACTGCAGAGCGCCGAAGTATTTCAGCAACTGTTTGCTAAGAGCTGAATTCTCCGTTTAAATTTCTTAAGCACCAAGATCCAGAAATGGGCCAAGCCTGGGGGATAAGTGGTGAGATTGTTAAGTTTAATGAGATGTTAGGATCCAGGTTGGGTTTTTTTTTTTTTAATTTTTTTTTTTTTTAACGGAAATTTTAGTATGTATAATGAATTAGAAAGATGACAGAGGTATTCTATCCACAGAAGTCTGAGGTCTAGAATTGCTTCTGCAGGACATCGTCTTTATTTTAGCAAGTAGCTTCAAGCAAAATTCCCACTGTTGGCCATTATATGTGTTTCACACTTTGTGGGTGTTTCACATCCCCTACAAGGACAGACTGAGAGAATTGGGGTTGTTCAGCTTGGAGAAGAAAAGGCTCCAGGGAGACCTGATAGTGGCCTTTCAGGATCTAAAGAGAGTCTACAAGAAAGAAGGGGACAGGCTCTTTGATAGGGTCTGTTCTGACAGGTCAAGGAAAATGGTTCCAAATTAAAACGAGGGAGATTTAGACTGGATATCAGGAAAGTTTTTACAACAAGGGTAGTGAGACATTGGTACAGATTTCCCAGAGAGGTGGTGGATGCTCCATCCCTGGAGACACTCAATGTCAGGCCGGATGGGTCTCTGAGCAGTCTGATTGAGCTGTCGGTGCTCCTGTTCATTATAAGGAGTTCAACTGGATGATCTCTAAGTGTCCCTTCCAACTCAAACAATGACATGATCTGGGTATCATCTGCTCTGCAGGCATCAAAGAAATTGCAGGTATTGGTGGTCAGAACCACACACACAAAAAAACAAAACAAAAAAACAAAAACAAACAAACAAACAAAAAAAAACCAGAAACAGATGCTCTTGTTTATGGGCTTGCTTGCTGGTCAAAGATCATGTTTTGACAGGGGTGTTGGTCTGGATGATCTCTAGAGGTCCATTCCAGCTTCTACAGTTCTGTAATTCTGTGATTCCAATGAAAAATTAAACTTTGCAAAACTCACTGGTAAATGGGAGGCTGCATCTACCCCAGATAATTTTTGAGTACTTATTAGACTTAGAATCATAGTTTCCTTATGCTTTATTGGTAGATGATACAGAGATGAACCTACGTGAAGCCTGTGTTTTTCTGTAAAGATTCTGCTTCTTTCCACTGATTTTTGGTCAAATCTGAAGTTAGTAGGTTGTTGGGTGGATACCAGAGTTATGCAACTAAAACCCAGGTCAAACACCACCTCCCTTTCTTTAAAATGGGAATAATCTCTTTGTCTAACAGAAGTGTTATGCATAAAAATTCAATAACCTTTGTGAAGCCAATGGATGTTACAAAAGACAAGCTGTGTAGAAATGCTAGGAGGAAATCAATCATTCTGTCTGCAGAGCAAAGTCTGAATATTGTACAGTAAATAAAGATTGAGAAAATTGAACAAAATGAAAAACAAAGTCGTTGCCTGGTGGTTCATTAATAGCTGACTGTCCAGTTTGTTCTCTAATCAAGACTGAGAACTTGTAGGAAAGAAATCATGTAGAGAAAATAAAGGAGACAGCAGGGGCAACTAAAGATTAAAAAAAAAAAAAAAAAAAACAAAAAAAAAAAACCAAACACATCTTAATTATGAGTTCAGTTTTCAGTTTATTTTTTATGATAATTCATATCTGCAAGCTATAAGTTCACTTTTCTTATGATTATATTTATTCAACCTGAAGTTCTTTCTTTTGATTTGCTGGAAAATATCACTGTTGCAAGAATATTAATACATTAGTAAGTTGTATATTACAGAGGCATACCAGCCTGGAGATGCAGGTGGCTATATATGTATATATGTATGGAATATAAATGCCAGCTAATGTAGTACAAGAGTGCAGACTGACTAAGTAAAATTACCTAACTGTTACAAACAGGTCTCCACAGCTATAAAGCAAAGATCTGAATCTTATCTCATTTACATGAGTGTTATGCTTAGGGAACTCCTAATTTACACAGATGTCAGAGAAAAGAGAATCAAGCCAATTATAGTCTGAATTTATTGTGCCATCATATTAGCCAATTTAGCTATTTCAGTGATGACCACATCATTAACATCTTTTCAGGACAGCAATAACCGAGTCTGTTTTATTGCTGTAATCAATATTGATGGCAATGAAACAAGTAATATATATGTTTTACTCATATATACTGCAGATAAGTATTGGAAATGCAAGTAATTTCCTGATCATTACTTCTTGTTATTGTTAAACAAACTCATGCTTGCCATAGATATTAAAGATAATTACATGTAATTAATGCTGAAATATATATATATAAAAATCTAAAATGTCACCAAAATAAATTTTATTGATAATGCAAAAACTTTTCATGTGTCACAAACATGTAATCCTATCATCTGTCTTAGGGAAAAAAAATCTCGCTATTAGAGATTTAGTATTTTTAAGGAACCTTATGATAGGATAATAGAAAAATAAAGAACAAATTTTATCCCAAACATTCATTTTGGGATAACCCCTAAAGATAAAGAAATCCTTCACCTGCCAAATGTTATATAACAGGAGAATGAAGCAAGTGAAAAGCATGCTTTTGTTTTATTCTAAAAATGAGAAGTATTGTGAATAGACTTTAGTTGTGATAATTTACTTTTATAATGTAAATCATAAATCATCTGTACTCTAGTTCTAACAGAAGAGAAAGAGCTTTTTAAGGATTTGTTGTAAAGCTTACTATTCCTCTAATAAATTTGAAGTAAATTTGCTGTTTCTTTATTTAAAGTAAGATTTTAAAAAATGTGATATAGATACTAAGGAAGACTTTTCAAATACTCATCACGACAGTTTCCATGACACTACAGAATTGACCAAAACTAACTATCAGGGAAGACAGCCATTTATCTAAGTCAGAAAAGGGGATATTTTTAACCAAAATTGGCCACTGCCTAATTTGATAAAAAAAAAGAAGAATCAATTTTTTTCGAGCAAAATAGTTCCATGAAATTTGAAAAATGCTTATAGGATATTATTTCCCCATACATGCTTATTTCCACTTGACGTCAACTGGTTATTTTAAAGTGTAAACTCAAGTACGTTTAAGAGGAAAATCTGTAAACCACTCCACATTCCCTGCTTTCATAGAGTCATAGAATTACAAAGCGGCTTGGGTTGGAAGGTACTTCAGGCCTGTTCCAGCACCTCACCACTTCTTCAGTGAAAAACTTCCCCCTGACACCTAACCTAAATCCCCTTTTCTAGTTTAAAAACCATTTCCCCTTGTCCCATCACTACCTAACTATGTAAAAAGTTGTTTCCCATCCTGTTTATAATCTCCCTTTAAATACTGGAAGTTGGTAATGAGGTCTCTCCACAGCCTTCTCTTTTAGAGACTGAATAAGCCCAGCTCCTGCTGTACATCTTTATATTAGAGGTACTTCGTGAGGAGGTGCTTTTCATTTAAAATAAAAACTATATATAGAAAATAATTGGAACCACAATTATCTGGCAAAAGAGTAGACAACAATTTAACCAGAACTAAGCTATTAAACCAGAATTTGGAGAGAGACGTAAATCTACCACCACCATTTATAGGAGAATTCCAGGATAAATGCCATTTATATTTTAGAATTATTTCTGCTTTTTTTTTTTTTTTTTCCCCAGACTTTGGTTTTTGCTATTCTGGACCAACTTTTCGCAACAAAGGAGGATTTATTCACATCCTTTTCCAGAGGAACAGAAACCATAAGGGTTTGTTTTAAAATTTAAAAAGAAAAAACCACCCACAAAGAGAGAAGAGTGTTGCAATTCTAGTTTCATGTAAATCTTTCCCTCTCGTCTGGAGTGACTGAGATCTTTTGCTCTCAGATGATTTGTGCTCTATGAAAATCTGCTCCCATTTTCCCATTTTTTGAACTATTCTTGCTGTTGTTTCTTTTTTTTTTACTATTTAATGTCTTTTTTTTTTTTTTTTTTTTTTTTCTGCCTATAGTATTTCATGGTCAGGCAAGCAGAACTAGTGGAGAAATATACAAACACAACAAAATAATATTGCAAGGAAATGACAATCAGCATTTAAATCTCTATACTAGACAGGGAGAAAGTAGACCTTTTAAGAAAGACTTTAAGAAATTTTGCAAAAATATAATTATTTTAGATATCAAGATTCCAAGCGATTTTTTTTCTTTCTAGCTTAGGTTATACTTACCATTTTGAATCTCCCCATCTACTTCTCTAAGTGTTTCAGGATGGCATGCTTTAAAATGTACATAATGTTTTATCTATATATGATTTAAATAAAATTATGACCATTAAAAATGATATGGCTGTTATATCAAGGTTTTATGTTTGTCATAAATTTTTAACACATAAGAAAATGAATCAAAATGTAACTCCCTTATGGTCATTAAATAATAACTCTACATTGTCTATCATACTTAGGCATCCTATTTTAAAACTTTGTGAAGAAAAGGGATGTAATTTGGTTGATGGATATTTTTGATAGTGGAATAGTAATGTCTTTTTCAATGATAATGCAAAAGGATGAAATACTATCTAGTCATTCTGCTGACTTTTATTACTCAGCCATTACATAAATGCAGTTTTAGGAAATGAACTGAGGGGACTCTACTGAATATTTTGCAGTGAAGAAAAAAGATTAATGTTTAGGCAAGAGTTAAAGCATCTCTGATGCCTCAAATGCTTTTTCATGCTGAGATGAAGAGAAATATAAAGAAAGGTTGGAAAAAATGGGCAGAAGAGTATAAACTCTACCTCTCTATGCACTAACCACACTGAAAACATGTTTGTGAATTTTCTGAAGAAATATTATTTGAGGACAATGTGAGTTTCACTATTGTCTTATTCCCATTTAAGGTCTATAGGCAAAACTGGATCAAGATGGGATGCATTTAATCTAAAGTTGATGTCTAAATGTTTCAATGATTTAGGTGTCTACACTTCATTAAATCTCTTTTATCATCGTTGTAATTTCCATATCCCTCAAATATCCCACCTGTTATTGGGAAAGCAGTGAGATAACTTCATGAGCTCTGCTATGATAATGAAATGTGGCAATTCACAAGAAATAGAACCTAGATTGCTGGTGACTGCAAGGTTCAACAAAACAAGGTATGCACAGTGCCAGTATCCTTGCAGACTGTTTTCCAGAAGATTTGGAGTCAAATCCATTCTTTGTCCACAACTGACAGATAACAATGGAATTCGCAGAGTCTCTGTATCTATTGGTATAGGCATTTGTACCTGTGGGAGCACACATTCTGAACAGACAGCATTCTATTTTGCTTATGTAATCACTGACAGAAATAGTGGTTCAATTTACAGAGCAATGAAGTACCCAGCCAGTTAAATATTCACTGTGTATCTAAATAATGCCATGATCAGACATGTTTTCTTCTCTAGAAGTGGAAGTGGAGAACCAATTCAACATACAAACAATGAATTTTACAATGTTTTCATCCTCTAAGACGCTCAGTGAATTGATTTTCACATGGGTTAGCCATTGTTCTAACTTTGAACGATAAAAAGAATAAATAAAATCAGTTCTGTACAGAAGAATGCATAGGTCACCCAGTCTCAAAAGTAATCGTGTCCTAATTGGCAGGGGATTTTCTCCCATCATTGTTATAAAATCAGCCAAGACTTTCAAAATTTCCATCCTGAAAGTTACAGACAGTGGGGTAACAAGCTAATTTTTTTAAAGATGTACAGGTTATGAGATGTGGGAGTAATCTAGTGGATAATCATAGAATCACTAAGGTTGGAAAATACCTTTAAGATCACCCAATCCAACTGTCCAGACACCACCAATATTTCCCACAAAACCACATCCCTCAGAACAATATCTGCCCTTTTCTTGGACACCCCCAGGGATGGTGACTCTTCTGCCAACCTGGGCAACCTGTTCCAGTGCCTGACCACTCTTTCAGAGGAGAAATTTTTCGTAACTTTCAACCTGAATATCTTCTGACACAAGTTGGGGCCATTCCTTCTCGTTCCATCACTAGTTACACAGGAGAAGAAGCCAATTCCCACCTTGCCAATATCAACATCTAAATCTGAGCAGGTCATCAGAGTTCTCTTTGCAGTTAGTGGAGAGAAATGGCCCTCTGGGAGATATTTTAGCATGAAACAGGAGGTCACTAAGTTCAAATGAATCACCCTCAAGGCCATCAAAATTTTTTTGAGTGCTATATTTAGATAATAGAAGAGAAATTATACAAAGGAGACATTTTAGGAAGTAATATCCTAAAATGCAAGGTTGTGCAACATGAAACACTGATATTTTTGCTATCAGTGAGTGGCAAAATGTAAAATAGGAATGTGTGTGCCTTCACTGGACACTCACCCATTCAGTATACATTCTAAAAATTATGGAATCTGTGCTAAAGTGTCAATTTTTTTAGGATTGTTAACATGATAGTTTTGAAAACCAAGGCTAATTTACGTTTTTTAGACTTTTCAAGGTCAAGTTGTCTATTTTTACAAATTAAATAATTGTTTTCATATATTCCTCATTCTAGGTTAACACCTAATTGAAAGCCATATGAAAGCAGTTGCAAAGTCACTCCAATTAGGGACACTTCAGAACCACATCCTTGAACTTAGGTAAACAAATGGTACATTTCAATGGAGAGAGAACTTAAAGCTGGAGGCTCACTGTCAAGACAGTCCATGGTGGGAACTTTCTGCAACCCAGAGTTTCTCTCCACAAGAGGTTTATTTTGATATGGCCAAACCAGAGGAATAATAGGCTTATAAATGCAACCACATAACACATACTGAACTACTCAGAACTCAGCAGTTTGAATTAGGTCTCCAAATCTTGTAATCAACAGAGGGTGAAAATCTAATACAAAGAATACCTGTAGTCTTTATCAAATATTTGGAGATCCATATTTCATTCCTAGGTATCAGACAAGCTGGTAGTCTGACACTTATGGATAAGATTTGGCTCAGGTGGCCCTTCCTTACTAAATAGTAGCTACAATTGGTGGGCAGAAATTTCAGTGGTGAAAATCTGATGAAAATTTGATGAATTTCTAGCACTTTAAGCTTGATTAACCAAAGAAACAGGTTTATAGAACTATCCCGCTGTCTGTAGTCTTCTAATAACTCAAGATCCACTGGAATTTGATAGTCTGATGCAGACTCAAATATGAAATTCCAAAGGGCAAAGAAGAGCTGCCAAGTGCCAAATTCAGCAGTAACCATTTCTGTTACTGAGCAGTCAGTAACACCATGAACCTACGATAGTTCTTGCTTCAGAGGTCTAGAGGTACTGCAGAAAAGATGATGTTATACTGTATCGTATCCACTGTATTACAATGTGGAGAACTGACAAGAGGCAGGACACCAAATTGTTAGGAATCAGGCATTATTAGCTTTGCTGTACATAGAACAGCTTGTTTTACACCAACAGAGATGCTGACAAAAAAAAACTTCAGCTTTGCTTGGGCAGGATTACTGTGAGCAAACTAAAATATTAGGCCCAGTTTTATTTTCAGTTCTTAGTGCGTTTCTAATTTGCAGTAGAGTAACTAATATTTTAACCTGAGGTTCTTTGGGAGCATAAAAAGTACTGTTAGTTTTTCTGCATTTTTCTTATTCAATAGATTGGAATTATGATTGACTAACTTGCAATTCTCCAGAACAATCCTACCAGTGGAATAATACTGAGCTTTAATTTGTGTATATTTTCTTTGACGTTTAGGAATCTTTTTTTACCCTTCCCCCCGTCAACTCCTTATAAATAAAGATGTACATTTAAATATTTAAGTTTAAATATTTAAACATGGCCTATGTTTAATAATTTGAAAGCATCTTCTCACTCTTCTAATGATAAGAACCTCAGAATAAAGAAAACCATAATGATTTGTTTTGGATACAATTAGAAAACAAAAGAAAAAATCAAAGTCTGGCGGTGTTCTTTAAATTCACAGTGCATATTTCCTCCAGCTAGAATATGGTATACTTGCTAACTGATTTTGAATTTGAGAAAACAGATTGGAATTTTAGATAGCTGGGGAGCTTGTCTGTATTTGAAAATGTTTTACTGCTTCTGCAATACCAGCAGAATGGTAATGGCACTTAGGTTTTACACACCATAAAGCACACCATAAAGCACAGATAGTTCTAGATACCTAGACTAATTTCTCCTCCTTATAATCCTATGCAATATTTCTGAGAATTAGTTATTTGACATAATTTCTTCTAATTGTAATATCTAATACTAGTGGGGAAAATATGGTAAGTTATTTGTCCACTAAAATAATAGATAATTAAAAAAGAAACCAAACATACATACATACAAACAAACATAAAACCAACCTACAACCCAGAAGCTAGTACCAGCATTGCTTTTCTTCTCACCACCTATTTTTCAGTGCCAAGATACAGCAGCATGAAACATATTTCCATTAAATCCTAAACAAATCAATAAAGGTAAGCAGATATATTTCATATTCTTAATAATTTCATTAAACTGTTTTTATTTGATTCATTTAGAAGGAGAAATTTCATTGAATTCATTCTTGTTTTAATTTTTTATTTCTTACCTGCATCAAGTTAAAAGAGAAGATTTGTAAATCAGCACAGCAGGTGTAAACCATATGGTGTACTAGATCCATGAATGTACTTGTAATTAAGCACTGCATTGCTCTAGATGCAATTTAGACTCTACATACACTAGATATACAACACTCTACATACACTAGACATCTATGATTGACTTCCAGGTCTTTCATTGGTTTTCAATCCTTCATTGCTATCAAGTTACCAAAAGAAATCCAGATAAACATTTAGATCTTTGAAAATCTACTACTGTCTACGTTTTCACTGTGTAATTTCACGTGTGAGTGAAATGTTCTATCTTGTCCCAAAAACTACCATCAGCTTGGGGAGAGAAGTGGAAAAAGAAAAAAATGGGTGAGATTCCCACTGGAGGAATATTTTCAGTTACCTGAAAAGTATCTACAATGAATTGGAAGAAAAAAAGCTTATTTTACCCCTCCTTCATAACAACTTTGATGCTGAAGGAGAGACTTGTTGAAAATGCTAATTAACGGGAGCAGAAAAGGGCAATGAATGAATTATCTTTGCAGTTTAATGAAGCCAAAAAATAATCATTTCCAAATTGGGAAGTTATCTTTTGTTTAATTTTATAATTACGGTGGCAACTTACACGACCCTGCTCCTGGCATCAACTTTTGTCTGCTATTTTATCACTTATCCTTTAATATTATTTTTTCCTTCCTATTCTAAATAGTCTGGGATAATTCTTATTTTGGAAGACAACCAGTATAAGCTGGTAAGAGGGCAGCAGTAAAATCTTCAGAAATAATGAATAGGGAATTTATCCACTGCCTAGGAAATATGGTGCCTGAATGAAGCTTTCAAGCTCTTCCTCATTTTCTTTTTTGTTTTCATCTTATTTTTAATGGCTTTACTAAACATCTCAGCACCAATGACAAAAATGACTCTGGGTGGGACTATTTTATTCTGCTTCATAAGCAAATGCATAAATGCACATGAAAAAAGTATGTATATATGAGACTGTATAATTTCTCTTTCAATCTTTGGTCAAATATGTTCTTGTTCCTATGGAGATGTCCATTCTTTACCCATATGGACTCTAATCATAGGCTCCAACATTTGACTCTCAGTGCACATTTATCTCAAATCTCCAGTCATAGTCAATGGAATAACCACAGTTTCTTTTCATCTTGTGAGCACCAAGCTCATAAAATCTTCAATTTGTCACTGCATCTAGAGCAGAAAGCCTAAATTTTCACTTTGCCAGGGCTGTTGTGAGTAAAACTGGCTAGAGAACTGAGATTTGAGGTTATAAATAGGAGCAAATTACTAGTCCTCTGCCACTCATTGCCTGCAAAAAATGGGGTATAATTCCAGACAAGGGAAGGATGTCTCCACAGAAAACTTACAGTTCATTCTGCACACTGCTTTGAAGTTTTTATACACAACTCATCTTTATTATGACAGCTTGGAAATTTATGAGTTATAGCCAAGTGATTTATGAGGTCTTATTAACATGACAGACCCAAATGACTCAAACAGAACTATTAGGGTAAAATTAAACACTTAGCCAGGCAGGATTGTATATATTAAGCTGTAGAAGTGTCTTTTGAAGAGGTATGTTTAGAGGTTGTCAGCATTGCTATGTCAAAATCTTTTTATGGATATCTTTAATTTTTCTACTTCTGTGGACAATGTTTTGATCCATAATATGCTGGCCACACCAACTTGTCCACTGTAAAAAAATTATAAATATTTTAAGTCAGTGATCGCATACTAGATGCATTACTCTGATGGTGAAACAGTTCTGTTTTTAAAAAGAAGCTCACTCTTTATCCTCAAATGACCATAAAATGGATTGAAATAATTTCCCGAAAGCAATTTAGGAAATAACTCATTTTCAAAGCATGCTCACCAAGTAAGATGCTTTGCCCATTCACATAACTATGTTAAACAGGGGCAAATATTTATGAGATGAATGTTATTTGTATTATCATAAAATGTGGAGGTCTTGTGAGATCAAGACCCCTTTCTGCACATAACAAGATAGTCTCTACTCTGGAAAATTTACAGATTAAGCAGACAAGATTTGCAAAATAAAAGGAAAGACTTTTGGAGATGGGAAACAGATGCATTCACAGTGTAGAATGACCTTTGCATGGTTCACAGCTGTCTGCCTGGAGAGATGAGAATGCAGTTCCAAGGCACCTGAATTTCCAAAACTAGTGTCCTGTCACCCAGAATATTGGTATTAGTACAATACCAGTGATGTAGTTTTTTTGTTTATTTGTTGTAGTACACACATGGTGATAGGGACTTCTCTGAAAATTCACAGAGGGTAATTTTACTGCTGGATATTGAAAATGCAATAACCAGACCCCCTCCATGGTCATCCTGTGAGGAGCAGATGGAAAAAAAAGATAAAATGTTTTATCAAAATCTTAAATAATTACCTACCTTGTAGGTAAAAATATTCAGAAGTTCCTGATTAGTTTTTTTGGCCTTTTTTTTTGTTTTTATTTTTTTCATTCTTATCACATCTGAATTCTTATAACTTATTGTATGTTCATGCATTCGTCACATATTCAGCTATGAGTTATTTCTGCGTTTGTGCTTTTCAGACTTCAAGTCCAGAAAAGAAATATATGCACAGGTCAAGTTCAAATTTTAGGATCTATAGTTTATGAAAGAGAGAAAAATATTACCAGTATTGTCACATAACAGGGAAAAATGTCACTGTTGAAGAGTCACCATGATACTCAACATAATGAAAAGTTTTGATAGATGTATTAAGGTAGACATTTGTGTACATTAGCTAGTTGTCTCAGCTCTCCTTACAGTCATTAAACCTACCCATGATGCAGCATAGACTAGAAATCTACATAGCTGTCAATATAAATGTTTACTCTGTGTCAAAGATCATTTCCAGACTGTTTTAGAATGGCTTTGGTTAGGAGGAACCTCAGAGATCATCCAGTTCCAATCCCAGTGTTCATTAGATTTCTATCAGATTATAAGACTAGAGACAGAGAATATATTTACATATAAATGCATGAATACATCAAAACAAATATATAAATTCCCACTTGCACAAATATGGGAAATGAAAAAATCATAGCAATGGTAATTTATGGTATTCATATCTCATTACAAAAGCCTAAATCATTTACAAAATCAAGATACATTTAATTTCTACCATTACTTCTGATTTTTAATGTCACTGAGGAATGACTGTAGCAGTGAAGAATGTGTTGTGTGTAATATGGTTTGAGCTTTATCAACAGCATGCTTAATTAAGATCTGGTGACAGAACCTTTCACAAGAAGCAATATAGCAGTCAGAATGAGCACCGTTTGGCACTCCTGAATAGATGTGTCAATCTGGCATCTTCCTATGCATAACAGAAACACATTTATCCTGGAAATAGCTGAGTGGTAATGAAAATGGAGCCCAATATTTTTTTGAGGCTATTTTCTATAGTCAAAATATATTTTTTAATTAATATTTGTAAAGCATTACAAAAGGTTTACAGAAATGATCTTGAAAATGTTTTGCATTTTTTGTGGACTACTAATTTAAAACTTTCTGGCTTTTGCCTATCAAACTTCACTTTAAATATACATTTAAGTGATTAATTACCATAATCTCAGCATCCATGTATCATTTTGCTACACATTGATCTGGTCAATTTTAGGCTCTGAAGTAAATTACACCTGCTCTTAATTAAGAAATTTAACATATATTAATAACAAGGGACTGACACTATTCTAATTCTTAATTCTACATAGTAATTAAATTTTCTCAGTTCCAATTTAAATCTCTCTCAATGATTAAAGATAAATTCTTCCCCATATGTATATCTATCCATTCTTTTGTTGCTGTTGTTGTTGATTGTTGTTGCAAGGAAAGGAAAGACGGAGTAGAAATTAGGGAAATTTAAGCAAAGAGGGTCTGATAAGTAATAACAACCAAATTCACCATGTTTATTCAGTGGATTTGGACCAGAAAGTGTTGCACTGTACTAGACAGTATTGAACTGGTGTGATGGATTCCTATATGTTGCAGAGCTAAGGTTTGACTTGGCAGTGCTGCATGGAGAAGTAACAGGCAAAATACTCAGAATAATGATGACAGTGGTTGAATTCAGCAAGCAGAGAAAATGTGCCTGCTTGTGAGTGACAGGGTAGATGAAGCTCCTTTCTCAGAGTTAATGTTGCTGTTACAGTGCGTCCATCTCTGCAGCTGACTAAGCAGATACACCTGAGTGCTTTCCAAATAAGCTCTGCCATGTCCTCAGTCTGTGAATGAACATACTCCAAGAAACATTCGTATTGCTTGGTCTTGGAGCTGCTCACTGACCCATGTGTATTTCTGCACTCTCATTAATTTCTCATGCCTAGAACCAAGCCTTGAACAGAAGTTGCACAGAGTAGTAGGAAGATTTCTGCATAAAACTGCAAAGAGAAAAAAAAAGAGAGAGATTGACTTAAAAAAAAAAAAAAAAAAAAAAAAGTGGGTCTGCCTTGACCCTGTATTTGAAATCAGGAGAATCCTGAAGCCTGGGAATCTTGGAAAATATATGTCAGTCAACGAACTAAAATAGTAGCTGATTTTATATGGGTTACAGCTCCTGCACTTGTTCCCTATAAATAACTCACAGATGTCATTTGAATTACAGTCTTCTGCAAATAAGGGGGCTGCAGGCATACCCAGAAGCCTGCTAACAAGATGACAAGCTTCAGGCATTTAATTGCTTTAGCTCATCACCAGCAAGACACTAGCCGGCCTACAACTAGTGCAACCAGCAATTGACAGAAAATTGAATCTAAAGCAGGAGAGTTATTTCATTGGCTTCAAAGGTTTGTCCACTTCCATAAAAGAAACCCCAACCCCCTATCTGTTCAGCCAGGTGCTCTAGATAGCTTTTGTGAATTTTCTTACAACTCTTTTGTTACCACCTGATGTCTGCAGAGAACAGTCTGTGAAGCTAATGGCTTCTCAAAAATGTAACACAGACAGCTAGAGTTAATTAAAAAAAAAAAAATCTTTAAAAACCAAAGCAAAACTAACTGCAGATTTCATCCTTCAAATTCTGTGAAGCAGAGTAAGAGAACAGGACCATGGATGCATACTATAGGGTCTCTAGCATGTTATACTGACATAGGACACTTGACTGATCACACAGGATTGGCATTCCAAAGCTACTTGCCTTTGGAAAAAAAGAAAAAATCACTAAATTATCATTCTGAAGCTATGAATCTTAAGAGCTGAGTGAAATTTTTTTCTAGCACAAATGCTTCAGGGACTCTGTGAAGACAAAAAGTGACAATTTGGGGCAGGGACCAAAGAACAAGAAAGGTTCTATTTTCATACAAGCTGCTGGAGAAGAGTCAAGCCTGCAGCTTTGGCCCCAGTTCTTTACAGATCCTATCGTCATCTAACTGAATTTTCTCTTCAGAGTACTTTGCCCAGATGAATAGCTTAGACACCAAAGAAGCACAGGTGAACTAAGGAGTGTGGTTATATGTGGACATTTCACATCAATCTATAGGAGTTTTCACTTAGCCCTGGGACTAAGAAAACACTCATGAGGTATCATGCTTAGTGTATATTCTCAATTCTGACTCTGTGTTGAATGCAATTCAGTAAATAATGGGGCAAAGGCATGCAGAGTCTTCTTGGCATGGCACGGATTGTTGTGGTTTAGCAAGGTTAGGGCCAGAAATCCTGGTGAAAGCAAATATGAAATGCTTTATGACAGGTTTTTTCCACAACCTGAAGAAACTATGCTTTTCAGATATCTTCATCATCTAGAAACTCTGTAATATGAACAGCACTTTAATTTAGATACCTCGTAACCTAGGAAGCAAGGGTAAGTAGACTGTGCTCTATAAGGTCTGGGCACTCTCATTCTGCCCAAGCATCTATTTTACTCTTCCAAGTCAATGCAATATTGCCACCTGTATTTTGAATTTCAACGTACATGAACAGATAAATGACATGGTGTTATTTAGTTACGATAGCAGGAGGTAGTTAGATGTAGTAGAACAATGTATATACTCCAGTTTGTAATGTGTGTACATGACATGGATGTGTCTTCAGAAGTGGTTCTTAAAAAATATTACTTCTTTGATATTGTCCGAGGTGCAGAAATGTACCAGAGAGAAGAGTGGAGAAGAATGTTTTTGTAACAGTTATCATGACCTAACTGCACTCTTGTGGTAAAATACTGCTGTTTGAAACTTTTTAAAGTTAATTTTTATCTGCAAGCACAGGCACTTCTTTCTGTCTAATCTCACTTGCCTAGAAATTGCTTCCCTTTGTGATGATCTAATTCATTCCCCCTTTTTCACAGTAAGTATCAGATTGAGCACGCTGACCAGCAATAAACCAAACACATGTCCAATGTGAACACTTCTGTGGTCCATCTGAAGTGAACCGAACTTTTCAAACTCATCATGTTTTTATACTTTACTGGTCCAGAAACATGAAAGAATTAGAACTACTTAGACAGTATTTGCAGGATGTTTCTCTTAGCCCATGTCTTCCTAGCCCTAATTTTCTTACAAAAAGGAACTTACTGGCTGTGCTATTTTCCTACTGCTGCACTATGCTGAAGCCTCAGGGAAATTATGCTACAAACTCCTTTGTTGCTTACAGTGACCATGTAAGCCCTGCTTCCTATTCATAGTGAGGAGCTAAAATGGTAAACATTCTGCTTCAAAGAAATTAAGATATGTAAACACATTCATTTCCCATCACCAGGCTTAGCCTGTGAACCCAAGGAATATTTCTATATCAATAGAATTGCACAAATGTATGCTATTCTTTTCAGCAGTACGAACTTGTGTTCTATCACTTTCATGATTCTCAAATACACACATATTCTGTACAATGCATTTGACACACTGCACTGCTCAAAGCTCCATTGTTAGTTTCCAATCTGAGTAACTGTGGAATTTTAGAAAAATGGAAGGACACTATAGAAAATGGAAAATGTTTAAAAACAATGAATACGGTCAAAAGACTTAGACAAAATAAAACATAAAACCTTATGTTTAGCAAATGTTTCACTTGCTCATACAAAAGTCTCTCCCAGAGCAACAAGAAAGCAAGAACCTTTCTCTCTTTCTGACTTTAATGGAAAAAAAAGAGAAGGAAAGCTTCCTTCAGAATTTTAAGATTTCTAATAAGAATTGTTAGATTGTCTATTGTAATTTGAACAAATGTCTTATTGTCTAAATAAAATAGACTCCACAAGAAACTCTTCATCTACTACAGATTTTTCAGGTGCTAAAGTTCTTTTTTGAATCCCCTGCTGGCTGAATCTGTTGTCCTTCCTTTAATATTAATACTGACATTTCTCTATTAATTCATTAAGAGCTTGTGACATGGGAAACAAAGACTCCATAATTACTATTCTTGCAATTCCACTTGTTTCTACTAACACTGAAACTTCTTGTACTACAGACTGTACAGACAAGGAAAAAAAAAAAGCAACAAAAAAAGTCTTTTTTCTAGAGCATTACATTTGAAAGGACAAAGCCGAAAAAGAACAGAGATCATAAAACATGCCTTTTTTCTTTCTTTCTTTCTTTCTTTCTTTCTTTCTTTCTTTCTTTCTTTCTTTCTTTCTTTCTTTCTTTCTTTCTTTCTTTCTTTCTTTCTTTCTTTCTTTCTTTCTTTCTTTCTTTCTTTCTTTCTTTCTTTCTTTCTTTCTTTCTTTCTTTCTTTCTTTCTTT
>NW_024884697.1:3908063-4100289 GCF_019232065.1 Centrocercus urophasianus | reverse complement strand
TTCCTTTCCTTTCCTTTCCTTTCCTTTCCTTTCCTTTCCTTTCCTTTCCTTTCCTTTCCTTTCCTTTCCTTTCCTTTCCTTTCTTCCTTTCTTCCTTTCTTCCTTTCTTCCTTTCTTCCTTTCTTCCTTTCTTCCTTTCTTTCTTTGACAGAATGAGGGTCAAATCCATCTCTGTTGACTTTCAATTAGTTTCTCATCTACTTCTTTATAATCCCAAGTAATTAAGCTCCATCAGTTTCCAAGTGTTTGCGCTCTCAGGTCACATTCATTTTACTGGCCTTAAATAGTCAGGTTGCACCTTATAGAATTATAGTCTGTGAGGAGTAGAAATACGGAAATCAAGTCAAAGCATTGAGCTTTGGCAATCTCAGCGGTATCATTATCCTATGGAAAATAAAGTTTCACAGGAGAAATTTACCTCAGTAATACGTAAACTGAAATAGAATTTTAGAATCATTTGAGTTGGAAGGGATCCTTAAAGATCATCTAGTCCAACTACCCTGCGATGAACAGGGACAAACATAGCTAGATCAGGTGCTCAGAGTCCTGTTCAGTCTGACCTTGAATGTCTCAACTACTGGGACATCCACCACCTCCCTGGGCATCTTGTTCAAAAGCTTCACTATACTTATTGTAAAAAAATACTTCCTTATATTGACTCTCAAACTTTTCTTTTTTAGTTTGAAACCATTTCTCCTTGCCCTATCACAACAGCCCCTGCTAAAGAGTCTACCCCTTCTTTCTCATTAATCTGACTTTAGATAAGGAAAGGTCACTCTGTTGTCCCCATAGCCTTCTCTTCTCCAGGATGGACAGCTCCAGCACTCAGCCTGTCTTTTCAGGGTAGGCGTTGCATTCCTTGGAGGTGACACAGGAGAACCAGCATGGCTGCACCAAGGCAAATCCTGCTGGACCAACCTCATGGCCTTCTATAATACTGACACTGCAACAATGGATAAGGGAAGAGTCGCTGATGTAATCTATCTCAACTTTGGTAAGGTCTTTGACAATGTACCCCACAGCATCCATCTCTCCAAATTGGAAAGATATGGATTTGACGAGTGGACTTTTCAATGGATGAATAACTGGTTGCAGGATTGAGTCCAGAGAGTAGTGGTCAATGGCTCAATGTCTGGATGGATACCAGTGATGAGTGGCATCTTATGGGGGTCAGTGCTGAGGCTGATACTCTTTAATATTTTCATCAGTGACACTGACAGTGGGCTCAAGTAGGTTTAACAAGTTTGCTGATGACACAAAGTTGTGAGGAGCAGTGAACACACCAGAGGGAAAGGATGCCATTCACAGGGACCTAAACAGCCTGAGCTAGGGGCCCAGGTGAACCTCACGAGGTTCAACAAATCCAAACATGAGATCTTGCACCTGGGTCGATGGAACCCTCACTAACAATACAAACTGGTTAATGAAAGGCTTAAGTGCAGCCCTTCTGAGAAGGACTTGGGGGATACTGGTGGATGGGAAGCTGGGCATGAACCTTCACAGCCCAGAAAGCCAATTATAACCTGACCTGCTTCAAAAGAGGTGTGGCAAGCAGGTTGAGGGAGGTGATTCTGCCCCTCTACTCTGCACTGGTGAGGCCTCATTTGGAGTACTGTGACCAAGTGGGGAGTCCTCAGTACAGGAGAGACACAGATCTGTTGAGTATTTCCAGGAAAGGGCCACAAAAATGATTCGCAGAATGGAGCACCTCTCCCACAAGGACAGGCTGAGAGAGCTGGAGCTGTTCAGCTTGGAGAAGTCTGTGAGGTGACCTGAGAGTGGCCTTTCCAGACCTAAAGGAAATCTAGAAGAATGAGGGGGACAGACTCTTTAGCAGAGTCTGTGGTGATAGAACAAGGGGTAGTGGCTTCAAGCTCAAAGAAGGTAGATTTGGGTCAGATCCAAGGAAAAGGTCTTTTACAGTGAGTTTGGTGAGACACTGAAACAGACTGCATGAAGGTACAGTGGAGGCTCTTTGCAGACTTTCAAGGAGAGGCTAGATCAAGCCCTGGGCAACCTGATTCAGCTGTGTATGTCCCACTGTAGGGGAGTTGGACTAGATGATCTTAAAAGGTTCCTTCCATCTCTAAGGATTCTACAACAAAAGTGTATTCCTACACCTGTACATACTTCACAAAATACTCGAAGTTCTGGTGTTATATTACTGATCAGCATCACGTTGCATGGTCATCAGCAAAAACATTTACAGATAAACCATTCTTCAAGATTCTAAGATGGACCCTAAGTAAGCCCAAAGTTTTGGTAGTATGAGTTTAGGAGTTCACTCTTGTTCAAAAAGTGTTAAATGCATGTTAAAAACATGTTAAATACAACCTTAATCATTGAGCTCAGTGCTCACTGTTGCTAGGTAGATGGGCTGCAGGTGGTAGTTGGGTTTTAGAGATCCCTGCATTTTGGAATCTTAATGTTTGAGAGAGGAACTCAGGTTAGAGCCTGTCAAGAGACATACCTCAAAAATTTGGCAATTAATATTATCTGCCTACAGACAGGATCTTGCAGCTTCAGAATCTTATGACCTCTATTCTCTTTCAGTCTGTCAGGTGAAAGGCATTTGGAAGTGCAACGTAGCCCTGAAGAAAGATTGTGAGGAAAAGAGCAGGGAGATAACCTTATGAAAGCTCATTCAGTGTTAGAGTTTTTGCTGTGGTAGTTCCTCAGAGAACCTGATCTGGGATATGTGCTCCTTTTCTAATTTAAAGCAAAATGACTACCTCCTTCCTTTCTCTTGTTCCTTGTGATATGGGAATGAAGATCAAGTTTGCAAGAACTTAATAATATTCATCTTTTTCTCTCTTGCTATATGCAGCTTTTGCAGTGATCTAAGCATTCTTTGTTCTGTTCTGGGATTTTATTTTTAGAGGTAGCACACCATAATCAGTTTGAATTTGGTAAGATATATGCACTTCACTGGTCAGCTCCATGTTGGGATACGTTTTGCTGACAGGGCAACTGAGTATTCAGGAACAAGAAGAATGGAAACAGCTTTTAAATAATACATAATGTTAACAGCACAAAACCACTCACCTCAGTGCTGAGATATGTGTCAAGAAATCATAAGTTTTAAAGTTCCTATTATTTTCGCTTCTTTTTATGTAGGGTTTGGTCTGAGATCCTTGTTCAGCTGTTAATTTTGACTTGGCAATATGAGACATGGAAGAGGATGGTCCAGTCTTCCACGTCCATGAGAACTGGCAGGGTTGTCTTTCTTTCTCTGCCACTGTCCATCAGCAACCTAGATGGGAGCATATAGACAATAAACACAATGCTGAGATGAAAGAAGATTAAAAAAAAAAAAAAGGAAAATGGTATCAGAAAAGAAAGAGCTTCACAGGAAAGTGTTATACTAGTTTGCATATGGTAAAAATGTTCAAATAAGAACTATAATGAAAGATAGAAAATGGGATAGCTCTGAAGTTTCATCTTAACCTTAGGAACATTGCAAGCATAGTTGCTACTATAACAAATTGATTCTGTTCAAGTCAGTGAAGCATCACAAGCATGGAAGAAATACAAAATAATTTTCAGGAAAAAAAAGGGTAAGAAATTGCTAGTATGAGATGCAAATACACATCCAGAAAGAGGTATTTAAAATAACTGATAGTATCTACAACTCTAAAGAGAATCAGAAGTAACGATTACCTTGTCTGGTGCTGATTCTTCCACACCCTGAAAAGGAAGAAAGAGGGGCATGAATTTCACATTGGGAAAAGAAAAAATAAAAATAGAGAAAAGTGTCAAATGGTGGGTGTTCTGCTCACAAATTAACAAAATTGCTTCTTACAGGTTCTTGGCAATACCAGGCAAAGTATTCACAATAATCATATACTGGTTAATCATCACATGCAGATAAAAGAGTTGACCTCACCCAACTGGTGAGGGGAATCTCTAGCTATGCAGCACTCCATCACAGAAAGCAGCCTAGACTCAAGAGCTGTTTTCCCTTTGGCCCTTACACAAGTCCAGGGTGGCTCTACCTTGTGTACACTCTTAGTCATTTAGAGAGCATAAGTGCAAATATTTTGCCTGTGCTCCCCAGGCCAACCACACTACTTCACCAGGTGCCCAGTCACCAGTTCAAGCTGTGACCTAACTGTTCCCCTACAATTAGAGGTGAGAATCTTTCTAAGAGGATAGAGAAAAGAGATACAGGGAATTTGCAAAGAGAGCAAAGAAGAAAGGAACTGTGAGGCCAAAGTAATTTAACATGTTTAATGTCAAAACTGATCTGGCTTAGTAACCATATTTCCTTGTAAAATCAAAGAAATTAAGAACATAACAATTATTTTCAAGATCAAGACCTCAGGTTGTTTTCCTCAAATGTTTTCCTCCCTCCAGTGATTTCTCAGTGAATTCAGACCCCACTCCATTGTCAGCTCAGTGGCTCATGTGCAGAGTATTTAAACTGTAGATGGAAAGCAACCATCACCATGTGACAGAACACTGTTTACACTGCTGAAGAGAACTCAGGAGGTATGGAATAGGTCTATGGAATGAGCTCTCCCTGAGTTATTGTGCACCATATTACTCTCTGATTGAAATGTAGAGTACCTGACTTTGTTTTGCTTTTCTCTATATGAAGGATGAAGCCAACTTTCTAAAATACCAGTATCACTAAGTAGCACTCATGGCACATCCACTAGCAGAAAGACTGGTGAACAAATAGTACCAAGAGGTGAATTTCTTAATTAAATGCTCACAGATATCACTTCAGTAATTTTGAAAGGACACAGAACCTCCACCATCAAATAGCCTCCAAAATTCAAAGCGCTATTCCCTGCTTTTAATATTCTCTGCAGCAGTGGCTCTTCCTGTTTTATTCCATGATGTCTCAGCATTTGAAAGATCTGAGGCCTGTGGTCTCAGTCCAGCAACATGTTTGAGCACATATTCTTCACTAGTATTGCAGAAATTCTTGAGCTGATGTGATTTGTTGAAACGCAGTGCTCCACATCTGGAAGTACTGAGGTCACTGTCTTCTCGGTATCTCTGTTTGAACTAGTTCCACTGCTTGGACTACTTCTATCAGTAAACACACAGGTCCTTCCAAAGCATCACAGGGATAAAATAACAAAAAACAAACAAACCAACAAAAAAAAACAACCCAAATCAACTGGACTAACAAGTTTCCATTGGTTTCAAATAGAAGGAAAATATGTATAATTTCTGCATGGCATCTTTTTCTCTACCCATTCCACATACCAATTTATTCAGCCTTTCGCAACACAACATTGTTGCATAGAGTACCATTTCTGGAATAATAAATCATTTGTTTTTCAGCTCCAAATGCAATATTATTTAACTTTAGAAAATAAAATAAATGAATGAATAAATAAATTAAATAATAAAAATCCCTCCCAAGAGAAAGGGGTCTGGAATCAGAATAAGTAATACCAGAGTACATTTTGATACACAAGGAAATGATATTCATAGCAGCCTAGGCAGATTGCAAACAGATGTTGCTAGAAAGTGAATCTATTATTAAATTAATTTGCCTTTTCACCCCCAAGAGTCTGTAAAACATAAATCAGATATGCTTAATAAAAATCGAGTTTGCCAAAAATATTCAGCACTCAGGCACATGCAATGTGACACTGACAGAACCGCCTTTTCTGTCACAGCTCTGAACATAATTAATTAAAGATCCCATTCTTAAGAGATGTTAGCCAGACCTGATTTTAGGGGCAAAATCACTCAGAGTGGGGCATGCAAACTTTGTAAGGAGAAAGCAGGTGAGCCTGACAAACTGATATTGGCCACAAAAAGATAGTGTTTTTCCAGTAGATGGACAGTACCAATAGCTGGTCAGTGTGGTTTGTAATGTCCAGCAACAGGAAAAGTTTTGAAGCAAAATAGGTCAGGAAAACATTTGTCTTCAATCGTGGATTAGGAATGGCATGATAATTTGTTAGGGAAACATTCCCTTCTGGTGACAGCTAAGATACAGTTCATCACTTTTATCATACTTTAAGAGAAAGTGGAAGAAACTAGATAAATTTTGCAGGTGCTTAAGAAGCAATTCTATGTCTCCATCCAAGCATCTGATTATTAGGTTATCACAGCATCCTTATTGCAGACATTCAAGGACTGTTAAAATAAAATGTTAATAGCATGCCCAGTGAACAACTAAATCAGAAATATAGATGGGTGGTGGCTGTCAAGTCATGGTGCATAAATCTATACCCTTGCTAGCACAAATGGTGCAACTCGTGTAGATCAAAGCCAAGACCTGTAACTCATCAACAGATACACACAGTATCTGTTAATGTTATCACTGCTCTGCTGGGGTCAGTTAGCATCTCACTGAAAAAGCAGTAAAATTGAGGATTCCCAGAAAACTGTTTATTGCCTGACATTCTACAGTAGCGAGTAAAGAGCAGGGTTCAAACATTGGCCTCTGCTTGAGATTCACAAAAATTTGGTTCTAACAAGAAAAAATCAGGCTGATGATGTTTGGGTTATGAAATGTTATTTCATATAAAAACTTAAGTAGGTGTCTAATGGCTGTGCAAACTTAAAGCCTAAAATATCAAGCACGTATTTTAGGATGACAACTCATTCACATTTTCACTTGTTTAGTCTGTTCAAAACCATCTATTGGACCATGCTAGTTTACAAAGAATCAAGTATATAGCTACGATAACCAGGGGTAACTATACTACCTTCTTTACTTTTTTACTTGTAAGCTGTTTTTTCTGGACACCCTTTAATATCTGGAAATTCAATTTGAACTGAATTCTTGGAAACTGATTTACAATGATTTTGAAGGACTGTATATAGCAATGCTGTGGGGATGAAAAAAATAATGAAAGGAAATCATTTAAAATGTTCCTGGCTTGAAATAGGACAAAAGTGTATTCTGACAAGTAATAAGATTCTAAAGATCACGTTTGGGCTGTCAGGAAGGATTTTTATTTTAATGAAGTGATGACTGGGGGCCAAACTCATTATTTCTATCTTTCATACAAGTTTGAGCAACAGCAGTGAGGAAGGTAGGAGTGGGAAATTCTTTCCCCTCCCATTACTTCCTGCCAAATAGGGAAGGATAAGCACTGAGGCCATGTACTGGCTCTCTCCAACCTTTCCAAGAGCTCAGGCTGTCAGCAACACTGTGATATATCTGTGAGCTGGAAGAAAGCTCTGCCACTGACATCTTTCTGATGCTCCCCTATCCTCCTTGCCTAGCCAGGCCATTGGAGCACTTCTGGAGCAGGCTTTTCTCAGCCAGCCATGAGCAAGCTCAGTCCCATTAAAGCTAAATTAACATGGCACCAGCTCACTGGTCTGGCTTACACCTCTCTCCTTTCCATCCAAATTCCCAGAATGCCTTTCCAGGTTTTTTTTTTGTTTTTTTTTTTTTTTTTTTTTAAATATAGATATACATTTTATTAATTAATGAGTGCTTTTAACTCTGGGAACAAAGAAAAATTTTTAAATACACTGACTGTATTTATCTGTTTTTAATTGCAGCCTCCTGCTCCCAGGAGCAGTAAGTA
The DNA here is from genome assembly GCF_019232065.1 of Centrocercus urophasianus. Classification (NCBI taxonomy): domain Eukaryota; kingdom Metazoa; phylum Chordata; class Aves; order Galliformes; family Phasianidae; genus Centrocercus; species Centrocercus urophasianus. The sequence goes on along the minus strand of NW_024884697.1, from coordinate 4,092,775 downwards.
CAGCCTATAGGATGTTGCAGTTCAACTTGCACTTAGCTGAAGCGTGTCAGTACTGCTGGATGTGCTTCTTGCACAGATGCCATCCTGGCAGACCAGAAATATTTTGGGCAGTGCTGATTATGATAATAATGAGCAACAATGGGCAGTTCACAAGTCTGGGAGATTTCATTATGTTCTGAACACACAAGCTCTTCTCACTGCCATTGATTACTGTTGTTTATCAACTAAATGTCTCCAACCTAAAATCTGAATAATCCTTGCAATGTTTTAGTGGAAGAAACAATAATAAAAACTTCCTATTCTCTTCAGAAACATAGGTTTTTATTTTAATAATGTAATGAACCCAGAAAGACTTATGTTACTGTTAGAATATAAAATAAACCAAATGGAACCATTTGTAATCAGGATTTTATCTGAGCAGTGTGCTCTATGTATCACCCACTGCCTATAAGATTGTGTTCCATTATACGGCAGCAGTAATAGGAAAGAAACTAAACTATTTGCATCAACAATAATGCAACCAATTTTCAAGACTTGCATGTCAAAAATCCATTATTCCAGACATGATTACCTGGAACTGCCAATAACAATTGTCACCAATTACATTTTTTTTTACAACGCAGCAATTTCATTTCCCTTTCCCCACCCCATCTTTTCTTCCTTTTCCTTTTTGTCTTATTTTTAATCTTTTTTTTTTTTCTTTCTTTTTCCATGAAGGTAGGGTAATGTCTCCATCACTTAGATTAGAACACCACATCTAGTATAAGCAGCAGATGTTAATACAGAGAGGCAGAACGTCTCCATTTTCGCACTGTTAATTCAGCTTACTGAGCCAATTTCACAATTCTCACATTCCTTGTTCCTAAGAGAAAACACTAATTTAGATTGTTAGAATTGACACAGGTTAGGGTGTAAAGGGTAATTAGCATGAGATCCTACACAAAGTGTTTTTAGCACCATTAATCAACACCCACCTATGAATATATATTTTTGGTCAGAAGTGGTTTTGAATAGTTCTGAAAAAATCTCTAAAATACTTTGTATTAGTTAAAAACAAAAACAAACCAAAAAAGCCTGTAGAATTTGGTTGGAAGCATTTTCTAGTGAAAGTATCTAATGTGCAATTAAAATAGAGCTTTTATTTTACACATGGGAATTATTAAAAACCCGTAAAAGCATTCCAGATAAACATATGTATATGATCCTTAAGATTTTAGGGGGATTTGTTAAAAAGCAAAAACAAATCAAAATGAATTAGATGATTTGGGGTTATTCCACTTTCTCATCCTCGACATCAGAAAAATTACTTAGAGTTATGTAAAAAAAAAAAAAATCTGCTTTGCACTCCATTTCATTAACACATACACAGTTCTAGTAAATTAGGTTTTCATTAGTGCAGACTGATTTAATTTTCCTTGAAAATGCTACTTGGGACGGGAAAATTCAATATAATTTTAGAATATTTAATCTAGGAGTACATCCTTCATAAAATCTACATTACCGTTACAGTTAATATGAATATTTAAATGATACAAAATGATCAGACAAACTGCTCTGAAAAGGAATCCCTAAAACAAATAAACAAAATAAACAGATTAGAAATATTTGTGTAATAAAGAATGGAATTCTGTAACTTGGGCAATCTTCTTGCTGATAATTTACAGAAGGTAAAGTTAATTTACAGAGGTTGAAGGGATCTCTGGATCCATCTGATCCAAATTCTGCTCAAGTAGGGACACCCGGACTTATGCCCTGCATAAGTCCAGCTGAGTTTTGAAGATCTCCAAAGAGGAGACTCCACAGCTCCTCTGGCCAGCTTGTACTAGCACTCTATCACTCACACAGTAAAGAAACACACATTCAGAGGGAACATCATGTGTTCCAGTTTGTCCCCATTGTCTTTAGTTCTGGACCTGTGCACCACTGAAGAGTGTGTCTCTATCCTCTCTGCATCCTCCCTTCAGGTATTTGCAGGCAGTGATGAGACATCCCTGAGCCTCTTCTTTTCCAGGCTGAGCAGTCCCAGCTCTCTCAACCTTTCCTCACAGCAAAGATGCTCCAGTACCTTGATCAACTTTGTGGCCCTTTGCTGGATTCTTTCCAATACCTTCCCTTGTACTAGGGGCCCAAAACAGGACACTATATTTCGTGTGTGGCCTCACCTATGATGCATAGAGAGGAAGCATTAAATCAGGTTCCCTAAAAAAGTGTATTTCCTAAATTGGATGAGTATAGACATAAAAATTCTAACTGCCAAGGACAAAATGTTCTAGGCATTTTCATGCTAAAACAGACAAGTCAAGTAATTATTGTCTCTAATTGGCACTTCCACAAGATGTAATAATCTTTACAATGCCCACAGTCAAGTGGCACTTAAAAAGGTGAAAAATTATTTCTTGCCTTGGGCAAAAAAAATAACAAGAAGAAGAAAGAAAGAAAAGAAAAGTTTTGCAAAGGGAAAGGGCTATGAATATAATCAATGCGCAGCTTATGCTTAAGCTTGTGCATTTTAACACGTGCCTATAAGGCTATTTTGATAATATCTGGCATACTTGAACATTCTATTGTTTCAGTGTTTGTTCAGTGCAGGTGGGATTCAATTTCAGGATTTGACAATTAATTTGGGTGCTGTAGGAGCCTCTGTGGGAGCTAAAGACCTAGCTACTCCTTTTCTGCACAGGGTAGATGTAGGACTTTATTCAGCTGTGTATATATCTGTTCTATATGCCTAATGATATATATATATATATATGTATGAAGTATATGTATGTAAGTCAAATTGTCTCAACCTCCACTCATGACCATGAGAGGCCTGAATCTTCTTGAGATCTATGCCACATTAACCAACTCTGTGGAAATCAAGGCATTTTAGGAGGCAGCAGATGTCTACTTTAGCAACTAAATCAAGTCCTTTATGTTATGGTCAGAAGTGTTTGAACCAGTTGTCCCTATTTATGTATGTACTACCAATGAAGGTATTGTAGAGCATCTCACCTGGGTACCATATACTACTCCAGAAAACATGTATGTCATGTGTCCATGCAAACACCATATAAATGTGCTAAATACACTCAAGCTTCTAAGGTTACTCTAGATGTCTGCATAGAGAACTAAACTTGGCTAAAAAGAGACTGAGATATTAAGGTGATCCCTGTACTACAGTCCTACTCTTGCAGACTGAAACTCTATGGACGATAATGGAAAGCTAGAAAAAAAAAATTCTTGTAAACACTTGCATGCTACATATCTTATCTGAATATGGAATTGCATCCTATCCTTAGAAATAAGTTCATTTACCTATGCATAGACATCTGGTGCCATTTGAGATGCCTGAGGGTATCCAAGACATCTGTATAGACCTGACAAATATGATGCAGGACCTAAGGGAAACCTGTGACCTTTGGAGCTGGAGCTGGAGCTAGGCAGATGCTTATGTCCAGGTAACTGAATTTTGTTTAATACTATATTAACAGGCCTACAAACAATTAACCACTAATGCTTTTTTGTTTGTTTGTTTGTTTAATAAGATCTGAGAAATCAATAGAGTTACTTGTGTTAACAGTATGAGATTATAGAAGGATTCAAAATGGAGAAAATATACAAATCAGCTGTAGAAAAGAAGAACATAATTACTGATGTGAAGTCACAATTACTAATGTAAAGTAACAACTAAAGTAGCTCTCTCTTGAAACAAAATTCTATTGCACAGCTAATCAAATGGATGGATAAATTCATCAATCCAATAAAGTGAAATATTCATTTTTGGACTGTACCTAGTAAAAAAAAATACATATATATATATATATATATATATAAACTCTTGTTGACTTTTACAGAGTTTTACTGCACAACATCCCCACCTGGAGCTGTAAAATTTTCATTCATAATTATCACAGCTCAACTAACTGCTTAAAGAATTATCTAATGATTACAAATGGAGATGCCCTCATGGAAAGGAAGTTACTTACCCAAGATCAGAGAACCACACGCTGTGGCCAGACAAAACCACAATGTCTTCTTTCATAATAAAGCCAACCTTCTTTGCACCAGATGTTCTCATCCTTGAAACTCTGACTTCATATCTACAGTGATACAGATAAACTGAACTGTTAAATTTAATAGTGTAAGGTCCAAAAGATTTCTTGTTTCCTGGTTCTGTACTTCTATCACTCTGAGAAGTCTGTATGAGCAGGCTATTGACCAGAAATTTTCTTGTGATAAAATGTTCAAGTCTCTGCACTTAAATAAATCATCTATGCTGAAAGAAGAAAAGATCAAATAATAGCATCAACTAACCTTGGAAAGAAAATAAATTTATGTACAGATTTTTATTTTTATTTTTAATAAAGCATAGATAATTTTTTATGGTTTTTTTTTTTTTCTAAAACAATTTTCATGTCTTAAATTTTCTCACTTTTATTTGGTATGATTTGGCTACAAAACAATAACAATAAGAAAAACTGAATTCGCCCAGCTCTAGTGCAAACAAGTATGTCAATTAGTGTTAAGCATTGTAGGTTTTTTATTCAACCATATGTCCATTTTGGCTAGGATTGAGGCCAGTTGCTAATTTTATACAAGACAAACAGCTGCTGAGTAGAAAATCTTGATATTTGCTTGCCTAAGATTAATGCAAAACAGTAAAAGACAGAATTCCTTCTTTAAAGGTCATTGCAGGTCAATAGGTATTGACCACTTAAGGAAAAGAATAGCTTTGTAGGACTACTTTAGTAAATGTTTTTCTAACCGCTTTCTTCAGCACAACTCACAAAGGAGGCAAATGTCCACAAGCAACTGAAAAATAGATATTTTTCTAATAATCTTTATAAGGAACTCACTGAATCCTCCTGTTTTTATCAGAATAAGAATGTAGGCAGTCATTTCTTGAGGTACTCAAGAAATATGTAGATGTTGTGGTTAGGGGCATGATTTAGTGATACAATATTAATCATAGGTGGATGGCTCACTTAGATGATCCTAGAGGTCTTTTCCAACCTTAATGATTCTATGATTCTATGTGCCTTGAATAGATCTTGTCCTTTTCTTGGAGAAAGAGTGGGCAGCAGAGCTGAAGTGTTGCTAAATGGATGCAGCATCCAGATTATTAAACCATCAGATGGACAAATTTGCTTCTAAACCACCTGCTTAGTCATCCATGTACAACAACTACATTTGGCATAAATACCATTTGTTGCCTTGCAAAGCTCATAATAAACCCACTTATGCTTGTTTGTGTAGATTATCAAACTTTATAAGTTTACCTGTAGTGAAGGACCATCCTGGGGCAAATTTCTCACCCTTTGCACTTAAAAACATCTGTAAAAACATCCAATTTCTGCAGAAAGTTCAATGTTCAAGCTTCCAGAAATAACTTGTTTTATGATGTGTTTGCCTTGTATGTCTCATAACTAATTTAAATGAGTAAAAATATCCGTGCATTTTTTTATTATTTTTTTTAAATTATTACTTCTTTTCATGAGCAAGAAGTACTCTGCTCCAAAGCTGTCACTTTCAGAACTGCACTGATGTGCTAATTTTGCAGAAATAAGGAGTCAGTGCTTGTCTGCGAGGAATATAAAGAATGATAACCCGGTTGTACTTCACCATATGTTCAGCCTCATGCAAAAGTCAAATCAACTGCCTTTTTCTAAATTACTTCCTCTCCTGATACATGGACCTTATTTATAGCCTCCCTTTGTGCAACCATAACGCCATCACATAGGGCTTAGGTTCTGAAAACCGTAGCAATTGCCTGAAAATTGATTTGATGTCTTTTGCCCATCCCTCCCTAAGGTCCCTCAAGACATTTTAATATGAGCCATGACATTATGATGGATGAAATCTGGCATTTTACTGTAGCAATGCTACTCCCATGTGGAAAATAACAGCTTGTTCAAAGCCCATCTTCCAGCCAGATTTAGGATATACAGTAAGCCACATCTTCAATCTCCCCCTTCTCTCCACTCTTTTACAGCATCCTTTGCAAACAGCTTTCTTTTGTATATCAGGCAGCTTCAGTACCAGATTCTTGCTAATCCTTACCCTCTGTGAAGCTAGTTTGAAGCTTTAAACTGCTGTCACACACACTTACCTTCCCCAAATTCTCTTCCACAAAAAAATACATGCAACTAATTTACTGGTAATTATCTGAACACACACACACACACACACACACACACACACAAAAAAAAAAAAAAAAAAAAAGGCTATATAAAGATGTAAATCATCTTTGATAATATAAAATTCCTAGTGAACTGTCAATCTAGTAACACAGTGTTACATACAGACACTCTAGCTCAAAAATATTCTGTCTTCCCTGTTGGACCTTAACTACATAAATGGAGGAAACCTGGAAATTAACCAAATGACATTTAAAATTTTTATTTAAATATTTAAGGAAATCTAACCAAGATGGCTTGCAAAGCACTCACTGTTGAATGACTACCAAATATGTTCCTTTACAGGCATCTGATAACCTTTTTCTAACCCCAGGTATTTGGGATAAAAGAAAGCTCACCCAAATGTTATCATGCCAATTAACTACAGACTGAAGTATTGAGACAGTTTTCATAGATGTTTGTGTGTGTAATTTACACAGATGAAATTCAGGAAAAGCAGAAAGGATTTTGGCTTCTCGTACTTTGAAAGGTGAACTCATTTTAGATGTTTAGAACAGCTAATTATATTTTTCTTTCTCTTCACCTGAGAAACCCTCTTTTGTCATCAGCTGCTGCAGTTGCTTATTTTGTTCGTAAATAAAAATGTGATCATACTGAGGAGTGTTTATCCTCTTATTCTACTTTAAACATATAGAAATCTAAAGTAGTAGTTTTTTAATTAATTTATTCATTTATTTTGTTGATCAGAGAGGACGTATCAGATGTATCAGTGCTGAACCTTAAAGGTTCTTTACTGGCAATACCAGGAACAAAGGGATGATCATACCCCTGACTAAAACTAAATGGGAGGAAAGACCTCTCCCAACCAATGATGACTTCAAACATCAGATCTAGAATTCCTTTCACCATGAAACAACAGTAGGTGCCACAACACCAGAAGCGTTGCTTGGCCATCATAATTTACATAGCTTTTGATGATTTGAACTATTCACAGTCATTGATGTTTATTAGAGAGTGCTGTTCTCCTTTTTTTTTTTTGCAGTTGGGAGAGGGAGCTCACTTCAATTCCATTAATAGTATTTTTTTAAACTTTTGATAAACAAATGATACAGCTAAATATCAAAGAAGTTTTATATACATTGTTATGTACATTTGGTGCTTAGCTGTTCATGGGACTTTGGTACCTAAAATACTAGGACCCTGGGGTCTCATCTCTCCTCACTCATTGCCTGGGACTGCAGGCCATCAGTTCCTTCCATAGAGACGGCATAAGATGCCAGCATCATCTCTACTAACAACACTGCCCTACCCCGCAGACAAGATTTGTGGTTGCACTTCACCACCTACAAAGACCCATACACCTTCCCTGTGTGCATGACAAGAATCTCAATCTGCAGAAAATTTGAGAAAAAATGTCCCTGGCCCTGAATTACCCCTTGTGAAGTAGATAAAAATTGCCCTCTCTTTTCTATTTGTGCTGCACACTGTACTTTTAGTTGTAGATTTCCAAAAAACTAAATTTCTGAATTCTAAACACTATGCCTGAACTAACTTGAATGTGTATGCAAAGCAGTTATGATTTTAGCACTGAAAAATTAAGCTTTCTAGATTCTTCTCTGTTGCAGTGCATACACATTACAGAGCCAAAGAGCTCATAAGTTACCTTAACAGACACCGTGAAAGTGGATGCATGGTCTATGCAACAGATTAAAGCATCTATTGATGATTGATTTTACAATAAATGAATACCTGAGAGACTTCTGTCAGTTCTTTCAGTCAACTTCATGGTATTTTTTTCTGCTGTCCTTCATCTCATCTTTAGATTTGACTTAGCTACTTCATCCTGCTGCTTTTTTTTTTTCTTTTCTTTTTTTTTATTTTATTTTTTAACTACCTTCTTCAAATTCCTTTGACAACCTGAGAAAGTCTTGCAGCTGAATGCAGTATTAATTATATTTCAAAGCAAACCTTTTATTCATTTGGGGACAATCTGTGAAACAGAAATCTGTGACTGAAGCTGCTGCCAAGCCAATTACAGCAAAATAACTCAAATATGTCTCAACAGATTGCAATTTATCCTATTGTTAGATTGTTTACTTTTTAGATCAAAAGGTTATGCTCACTTAAATTAGCTTTGCATTTAAATATTCCTTACCTTTCGCAAATTATACATGTATAGATATATATAGACAAATTCCATTCTCAAAACAATAGATATTATAAATATATTTCCAGTTGATTTATTTAGAAATAATTCACAAAAGCATTCTGAGAATTATAGATTTATAGATTATAGAACCAGAAAGAAAAATTACAATCTATCTTCTTTCATAAGTACAGGAAAATAAAAGGTTTTTTTACTCAGCCATTCTTCCATCAAACTACTCAGCCATTCTTCTATCAAACAACTCTTCTACAATATCAGAAAATGTGATTTAATATTTTTCAATAGTGTTGAATCCATTGTGTTTCTAGGTTGGTTTTTTTTTTTTTTTTTTTTTTTTTTTTTTTGTAGTTTAGTATCTATTATTGTCAAAAAGAAATTGCTGTTGTACTTATTTATGAAAGTGCCTGCTCTTAAAAACAAAAACAAAACAAAAAACCTCCGAGACCAGACTGTGCATCTTTGCTCAAATATGAGAATGGATGCCAACGGAACTAATGCTTCCTACAGACTGGGTGTAAGCAAAACTGATATAACATGCTTTATGATTTTTTTGAGTTTCAAGTTATTGATGAATATTTTATGCAAATATATGACAACCTATTGACTGTTTATGACATATTTGCTGCCACAGGCTGTCTATTCATAAACAACCAGTTGCATAACGAAGCAAGAGAGTTAAGTCACACCTATTTTACTTTCCAAAACAAAATAAATCTTCAGTAATGGGAACAGACTCACATTTTTTTTTTGTCTATCTCCTATGCTAAATATGGTTTTTCATCATTTTATGTATGCTTATTTCTTCATACTTAAATTCATGCATAACTAAATCATTAATCAAATGAACACTTGTTGACTTTGCACAGTACTTTCTGAATTCTCTTCATTCTCCTTCCTTCTAGTTGGAGCTGTGTTTGTATTTTTGGACTTGCACTTTATTGCTGAACTAATTCAACCCTTAAGCTGAAGAACTTCTGGTCAGCAGTAGAAAACAGATTTCTTCATGCAGAGATTGTAATATAACTCCAACTAACCATCCTCATTAAGCTTTTGAATATGCTCTGGATTATTGGATGGATTATTGATTATTGAACCTGAACTTGTGTTAGTTGCATATGGACCTTCAAAACTTGTAGAGCACTCTGCAATTTCTCTGAGTATTAATGGAATAATTTTGATATTCTTTTAAAGTAGCTTACAATGACCAAAAAAGGAATAGCTTGAATTCTGGCTTGTTTTGTGTTCTGGCAAATAATTGTGTCAAACATGGAAAAAGCTATTCCAGCTCCTGCATAAATTCATGTAGAGCCAAAGGCAAAAATTTTCCAATGCAATCCAGTTTTTGTAAATGGTGGACATCCTTAAATGCCTCTGACATCACTGAACCCAGAGCTGAAAATTGTATCCCAGTGTCTCTGTAAAGTCTAAATAGAAGGGATAATATGTTCTTCTAGTGATAAAGCAGCCCTCCTGCCAAGAAACCTTTTTTTAGAATTTTCTCTATTTAAGAATCTGGTAGATCTACCTTTATTAAAAACAGGGGAAGAAGAATGAATCATAAAGAGGATTCCTCCTTCTCCAGCTATATATTTTCTAATTTTTCTGCTTTGTGCAAACTTGGACAGGGCACAGCGTAGACAGTTGACTAACTATTAATGCAGAACCATGTTGGCGGGTACCTTTTTCCATATTTTAATATCAAATTATAAGAATGCTAATTTACTACCTTGTAGTGTATACTTTTAAGCTTTAAAAAAGTATCTGGAAAGGATTTAAGATACAAATTCATACCTACAGCTATACCATCATGAACTTGCTAATACTTAAGATACAATTCCAAAAAGCTTTGTCAGTACAGTTTGAAAAGACAATTATTAAGAGATGTCTGATACAGTAAATGTCCCATTTAATTTGGGATATGAAGTTTATAGTCTAGAGTCTCAGCTTTTTCACCTGTATTCAGAAGGCTTCATTCAACTTCCTTGGATATTTTAGCAGCTGATGATACTTGTGTATTTTACTTTGAAATAATCTTTTTAGAATTTTGTCTCACTGAAACTGATATAGTACCATGCTCTCACAGTTTTCTGGGTGAGATCCCTTTAAGGACAAGTCTGTTGCCTGAAGAACTTTCTCCAGGGACCCACATCACATTTTCACATTGCACACAGGAACCATATATCACAGAAGCACAGAATCATAGAATGGTTTGAGTTGGAAGGGACATTGATGATCCTACAGTTCCAACCCTGTATGCGCTCATGGGTATGTGTGTATGTACTGTGCTTTGGACAGAGTCTGGGTATACAACAGTGCCTACTGAGACATGAAGTAATACCTCATCTGTACTCATCCTGAAAACTCAGAGTTACATAGACCTTGTGCAGTCATGGAGGAGATTATGGCTATATTTGTTTCCATTTTGTGGGCTGTGATTTCTGCTTTTGACTGAAGAATTGACAGAACTACATCATCCTGTTACCCCCACTTCCCACTTCAGCCACCTGGCATATCTTTTCTTTTACACTTTGGATTATTTGTTGTAGGGTGTAGAAATGGTAATGTCTCAATGACTGCACAGGAGACTAGGTGGGTGGTTTTCAAAGAACTATCATTTGAAGTTACATAAAATAATTCATCATCATCTCATTTTGGGCTAGAACATTTGGAAACATAGTTCTGAAGCTGAGAGGATTTATTTAAAAAAATAAAATCAAAATAACCTGATGGTCTACTACATGGAGTTAGCTCATAAACAAGTTAACCCTTAAGTAAGTTAACTCTCATTATATTTACAGTTAATTTTATTATTGCCACATGATCCAAGAGATTGAGCCACTCAGAGAACTTGGTATAAAAACTCTTTCGAACCCTTGAATGCTGAAACTCAGCATCTGTGTCCTAAACCTGCCAAGTGTAACCTCTGAATGGTCACCAGGCTACTGGCTCCAACACTAAAACATACTGAGGAGGAGTAGAACAGGGGAAGGCAATCCAGAAATGGGAGAAACTTCTGCCAAGAAAGTGTCACACAGATATATAGGAGCCAATTACCTTTGTAATTGCATTTTACCAATAAAAGCCAACATTGTGTCCAGATTCCTGTAAGCTCTGCTTGCTTCAGTGACAGTTTACAAGTGCAGTTAATGAGTTAAGGTGAAGATACAAACTCTTATTGAAAGGGAATGACTATATTACATGAAGAAGAAAAAAATAAGTCATGAAGGTAAGATGAAATCTTAGAACTTTTACCAAAAATAAAAAATCCTGGAGATAACTGTAAATCTCCTCTAAGATAAATAGGTAGGGAGCATCTACCAAGATAAGTTCTTTATTAATGGCTATAGTATAGAGTTTATATTACATGGGAATGACACTCACCATAGAAATATGTCTCTATTTCAAACTGACTCTATTAATGATATCCTTTATATGTATAGCAGATTTAGTCTGTGCAAATATTAATCATATAAATCTGAACTAGTTCTGGTACCATTTTATTGAATATTGTTTTTCTGATAAGAATATTATAAAGTATTATTTTAAACAATCACTATCACATACGTAGCTTCACTCTAAAATATCGTGCTCATACTTAAAATTTGCACATGCCAAACCAATGCTGGAACATAAGACATATATACAAAGTTATCAACAATAAGGCCTACAGTATTAGGCAACTGACTAGCATTTCTAAAATCTGATTCTAACTCAGGGGCTACAATTTTCAGTGAACTATAGATTTGAGTACTTGATCTCCATTAACATACCACCTAAATATCTCAGTCTTGTATTATATGTCTCTTCAAAATAACGACAGATTTTGCTGTCACTATCACTGTTACTATTCCTTTTACAGACAGGGACTGGATGATAGAAGTGTTAGCTCTTTTGCTCAAGGTAGTAGGAGACAAAATTGAAACTGAATACTAACCCTGAATTTGTCCCTTTGAAAAGTGAGCAGAACAACTTATTTTATTCTAATGCACCTCATGGTCAGACTTTAGGTGTTCCCAGTGTCTAAGCCTTTCTTATCGGTCCTGCTTGTCCCCTCCTTAGTGTTTCAAATGGGCAGCCAGAAATGAGACACCTAAAATCATAAAGCATTTCTGAGATAATGCATCAAGATCATTTTCTTTGAGGTACATAAGTTGACTGATTGTAATTGGAAGGCAGGAAAGATTCTGGGGTGGAAAAAAAAAAAAAGAGGAATTCAAAAACTGAGGAACTTTGAATGTCTTTGTCCAAAGCTTTAAAAGCAGTCATGTAAAGTATTCCCACTATGACTTGCTAAATATAAACTTTAATTATTTTACATGTTCAGTCAGAAGAGAGACTTCTTTTTAAACAACACATGGTATTATTATTTATTTTCAGCATATGTCTAATAACTTTTCTGTAGTTACTCTTTTGAACTTTATTCTCAGACACTTTAACTGCGAGATTTTTAGTTTTCAAGTATATGTTTAATTTTATTAGATATTTATTTGCAGAGACATGCTACTGTTGCTCTCACTAATAAGGAAATGCTGAATATGCTAATTTTCGTGACATATAGATCCAAGTTATGATAGCCACAGCCTCTGTGTTTCCCTTTAATCCTCATGCTTCAAGATTTCAGCTGGCCTGCCGTTATTCAGAAAGTTTGGTCCATTTAGTACAAAATGTTCTCATCATACCTTGGATTTCTTTTTTTTTTTTTCTGAAATGATAAGGAGGACATATGTTGCAGTAGAAGATAAATTACATCAAAATGTGAATATTCAGTAGAACAGTTATCTTGGAAGTCCAGAGATTAGATTTTGCTTTGACACTTATCTACACAGCCCTTAAATGGCACAGGTCCAGTTGCATATTTCTGGAGCTAAGATAGGTATTAGCTGAAGTAACTGTGAAGTACAATCTTGCTATAATTAAGCTACATTAATAGCTTAATAATAATAATAAATAATATATATTATTAATAAATTTTCAATGTTTGATTAGAAATTTCTTATTCTGATAATAACTCTATGGTCAGTAACAGCTGAGACAGAGTTACAGTACAGGTATGTTGACTTAAATTTGCATACATAATCATATTGAAGCTCTGTTGAAAATAATCCTTACTGAATTCAACATATTCTGTGAGTCAGGATTTACTTAACTTTACAACTTGTACTTCAAGCACTTAATTCCTTGAAAATAAATTTTAGTTTGTGCTCTTACCAAGTATGAGAAGAAATTGGTCAAGAGACCTTAAATATTTTTCCTCTTTCTTTCACTATATGATGGTATTGCCTGAGGTGATCTCTATTGCTTGAATTTTAACGAATACACACATCACACATATGGCATCTAACAGTACTCAAGGTGCTGAATTTCCACCACTCCAAATGGCTTAATACTATCCTAATTTTTTTGTTTTGTAGTTTCATAGTTACAACAATTTCACAATTTTAATAATTTCATAGTTTTAATATTTTTATAGTTGATGACCAAAGGGTACTATTAGGTCATTGAGCCTAACTCCCTGCTCTTGATTACGTTTCACATGCATGCAGTATGTTAAGTCAAATAACATTAGCTAATGTGATGTTTTTCAGTCTTCAGAAGCCTCAGTCATGTACCACAAGCAGAGAACAGGAGAGAAAATACAATATCCACATGCCTGCAACAAATACAATGGATACTTCAGAAAAAAAAAAAAAAAAAAGAAATCCAAGGTATGATGAGAAAATTTTGTACTAAATGAACCAAACTTTCTGAATAACAACAGGCTAGCAGAGATCTTGAAGCATGAGGATTAAATTTAGGAAGTTGTTATCACTGTTTGACTTTAGATTGACAGCCTGCATATAAGTCTTGGACAAGTTCATGACTATGTTGCCTCCAAACAGCTGTGGAAACGGGACAAATACATTAATCCAAGCACTTACCTCCTCTCAATATGCCAAGCTGAAAAGTGGGGATAAAAAAATCTGATTTTGTTTACAAATCTCTGAAGTAATGCTTAGGAATTTTGATTATTGATACTGTTGTATAAAACTACTCAAAAAGCCATGACTTCTCAGCTCCAAACAGCTGATGTTCTGTCCTATGTAGACAGCTTGAAAAAGGCTGTTCAACAAACCCTTTGGCACAGAATTTGAAGTTTCAACACAAGCTCTAATTAAAAGACATAAAAATCCTCTCACATATCTGAAGTTTCATTTTTGTAGTTCTGCAGGAGTGATTTAGAATAATTTTACTTTATGGCATTTATAATAAATAGAGCCAATCTCAAAACCTCAAAACAAAGCCATGTGAGGTAAGTAGGTTATAAATCTGGAGAATCTAGTCTCCAAAAGCAATGGAATTTTCACTGCTTTAATGTGTGATTAAATTATTTTTAGCTGAAGGAAAAAATAATCATACAAGACAAATATCAAGCTGCGTAAGTAATATACTAAAGAGTGCTCACTCCAGCCATGTGCCATAAAACACAAAAATCTATGGTGGCTGCTCCTACAGTGGATGACACAGGCAGGGAAGAGGTTTGTTAAAATAATTCCATCTTCCAATGGTAATGCTGCAAACTGCACATACTAGAAATTATCACTAGAAGGGTATTAACATTGGAATGCTACATTTAGTATTGAATGTAAAAAGCTCTTCCTAAATAAAATAGCATCTTCCAACATGGTTTTCACTTAGTGAACAAAATCTTCCTGGCTTTAATGTGACAAAGAATATTGATGTGCAGCCATATCTTTAAATCCAGTTCATTTAAGTATTCAAGAACCTGCCAGAAGAGGAAAATTCATCATTTTTTTTCCTTACTCAATAAGATCAATGTTTGTGCCGTGTTTCTTGCTAATTGGTGTTTTTGTTTCTTTGTTTGTTTGTTTGTTTTGGTGAGATATTCTAAGCTGTATTAGCAGTACTTTCTTCTCCGTGTATTTCTTTTTTATAATTATTTCTGCAGATATCATGCGCATATCTCAAATGCACACCTCCACAACTGCATCATTTGAGGAGCTAGATTATTCTCTTTTTGCCCGTATACATTTCTAGCTGACTGCACAGGGAGTTCAAAGAGAAAAAAAGTGTAATCTAAACAAAGAATGAGAAAATGCAATCTGACTTTGATAGGACAAGAAGGAACATTTTTAAACTAAAAGAGGGGAGAATTATATTTTATGTCAGGGGGAAACATCTTTACTCAGAGGGTGGCACAGGCATAGGGTGCCCAGAGAAGCTGTTGGTGCCCCATTCCTGGAGGCATTCAAGG
This sequence comes from Centrocercus urophasianus, assembly GCF_019232065.1. NCBI lineage: Eukaryota > Metazoa > Chordata > Aves > Galliformes > Phasianidae > Centrocercus > Centrocercus urophasianus. Next base: position 4,077,237 of record NW_024884697.1, on the reverse strand, counting down.
CCAGGTAGGATGGGGCCTTGGGCAGCCTGATCTAGTAGATGTTAACCAGCCTAATCCAGGGGTTTGGAAGTGGATGGGACTTAAGGTCCCTCTCAACTTAAGGCATTCCACGATTCTGTGATTCTATGATCTCAATTGTTTAGTGTCTGTAATAAATGTACGTAGTTTGAGAGCTCTGAATCTGATTTCCAGCAAGACAAAGTAATATGTTAAAAAAACAGCTGTTAATTGTGAAGTGGGCACTAAAAGTGAGAGAGGGCATAGTTTTTTCCTTTCCAGTCTTCTGTGGGAAATGTAGATTATGAGCCAAATAGAAATAGGCTAAGTGCAGGTGTTAAGGGAGTGAGAAGGAAACAGATGGCTGAGTTTGCTAGTATGGCTAGTATAGTTTTACAAATCAATTTTGTTGTCTTCTATATTTGCTGAAAACTTAGCAAACATGTACATTTACCTCAACTGGGGCGCAAATAAATAAAATAAAGTAAATAAAATGAAAACATGTATTTAGAGGTGTTTAAATAGTTCTAAATATTTTTTCTGAAACGTAGTAATGATGAGGGCTATTTTCATCTATATGAAGGAGAAGGTGTCTGTGAAAAGACAGAACATATATCTTAGACAAGTAACTGAATTCTGTGTGATAACTTGGAAAGGAAATCACAATGACAAGGGTTGTCCAGCATTAATTTTACAGAGAATTGTAAATTGCTTTCTCTCCATTGCTACTGTGGAAATTTCTCTCCTTATTAAAATAGTTAAGTGGACACGAATTAGAGAATGAAACCATGTGCCCACTAACCGTGGTGAACAGGTGAATGATCTTATCCAGAAAGACCAAAGATTTGCTGTAACTCTTAAGCAATATTCCTGAAAGGACTAGGATTTTTATATTAGCTATGCTATCATCTGACTGCAGTACAAATATACTCATCTTTTTCAGGTGAGTGACTCAAATTCAGGCTGCTGTTCTGAATCAGGCAGAAATAGGTAAGAATTGAAGTTATGAGTAATCTTTCATGGTTCTTGAGTGATTGGAATGTGAATCAACAAAACCATTTTATTACGGATGTCTTTTGAGTTTTCAGCAAATGGCACACTGGTTATTTAAAAAAAGATCAGAAATGAGTATTGCTTTCATCAGATGAAATGCAATGTTAAAAAAATATCAATAGCAACAATTCAGTCAATCTGAAAAAAAAAATTCTCATGATTTGGCCAAGAAAGCCAAAGAAAAAAACACGTTATGCAACTTTAAATGTGAAGCCCCAGCATTTTACTAGGATAATACTCCTTCTGATAATACAAATTGTGTGCGCATGTCTTCCAGTTATGTTCTCAAAGCCAGAATCTAGATCAATCTTTTCTTAGCTACTTGTTAATGACACGAATACTGTGGGTAAATATCACTTATAGTTCAGTGACCTTTGGTATTTAGTCTATACGCTGTGTGTGTAAATCCTGGGGATGAAAATTCATGCAGTCAACCTCTGTTAGAAAATGTGGAGTCAGAAATTGAAAGCTCCTCAACAAGTAGATTCATAATCCAAGCATTACCTGGATTCCTAATTTCAGTAGTAAATCATTGGCATCTGGATTGGTCTCAACTAAGCCTCTAAAGCAGCTAAAACATTCATGGTCTAGTGTGGAAAGCATCTGGACACACATTTTAATTCCTGCACTATAATGCAGTTAGCTGAAAGAGATGATAGGAATCAATGTCTAAATTTTCCTCCAGAGAATTTACAAGGAGGTGAAGATCAGACAGATATATTTACACTGCAGATGCATTAACTAATGTAAGACATTTCCACTCTTAGTCATCAGTCAGTCATAAACATTGTTTAGGGAGTACTTTAAGCCAACCTTTGGTCCCAGGAATCATTACAGATTTTTACAATTAAATAGAAAAAAAAACCCTTCCCAAGGACAAAAATAACTGAAAGGGATTGATTCCTCCTAAAATTTAATTTCTCTATGAATAAACTACAGAAAGAATTGGAATTTCAGTTTGAAGTTAAAAAAAAATAAATAAATGTATGGGCAGGCTGGACGAAGAAGCTTCAGAAAGTGGTTTTTAAATATTTTCATTTGGACTGTTTTACATAAAACAGAATCACCTTCACAAAATAAAAGGCCAGAATATCAATTCTGAAGAATTAATAAAATAAAATAATCAGTAAAAAGTATTTGCTATGTTTAAATTAGAGAGAAGTTGTAAATAAAGGCAATAACTTTTTAAAATTCTTATAAAAAAAATGTAGACACGTTTCTAAAGCAGAGGGTTTTAACGCAAAATTTATAATGAAAAATTATCTATCTTAATTAGATAAATATCTGGTCATATATCTAGAAAAGACAGTTGGTAGGATGAGAAACATTACAGTGTACCACAAAATCAATGTACCAATTCAATAAATCCTGTTTTTTAATAACCAACCAAGTCACAAATTTTGGTTCCCAGTTTCAGCTTTAGAAGACATGTGTAAATCTCTTCTGATGTCCAGTATTGAAACAGTGGGGAATAAATATTCTGTGGAAAGAAAAAAAAAAAAAAAAAAAAAGGGTCTGCCTGATTGGGAGTGTTTTTGTCCATTATTTATCATCCATGTGGTTTATTTTTGTTCTTTCATTTCAGCAGTAGGACACTTGGTGAACTTCATGAAGGGTATTACATTGTGTAAAATGACAAGCGAAACATCAAAGGCTTTATGAATCCACTGTGGGAATATTTACTGTGGTTATAGTGGAGATATTCTGATAAGGTTTAAACATCTTCCTTAGCTCTGACATAAAACCCTTAGTCATGTTTTTGTCCTAAAGAAAGTTTTCTTTCTCTTGTGAGTTTAGTGATCTGCAGATATTGTAAATCGTTTGAAGAGTTCTGAGTAGATATGATCATCCCGTAGAAGTTTAATGTGTAATTAAATAAGTCATTTAATCATGTTGTGCATTGATTTCTCATACAGATTTCAAGGAAGAATGGCTTATAACGTGGTGTATACAACACATGAAAATTATTCTTGTGATGCATTTGAGTGCTTATTTCAGAATAGCCTATTCTAAAGTGCATTTTTGGATAGAATTCCTCCTTGAATTATTTAGGCAGGGATGATGAATGCTCTCTTCGGAGCAAATATAGTGGTGTCCAGGGCACGGCTTCGTAATATAACTGTCTTGATGTATTTTGGATGGTTACTCTCTTCATGGAAACAGATGTGTTGATTTGGAGGTTTTCCATAGATTATAGCTGGCAGGTTGTCTATTTTGATTTTTCCTTTGGTGCCTGAAAACTGAAGATTATCATGGAGGATTTCTGGCAAAGTATAATAGAATTCTGCTTGTGGTGGAAATTAATGAAAAAATCCAGATTTCTAGTACAGATGATAAAGATGCCAATTTAATATATGAGGTACATCATAAACTTCACAGTATAATTGTTAAAAATATTTTTCTCTGAATTTACTTCTACTTAAGTGACATTTTCAAATTAGACATACAAGGCAGGATTGGAAAGTAATAGTGGTAACTTCATATAAAAATTACCATTAACAACAGACAAAAAGATAGGTAAGTACAAACCACTCATCTAGTACAATTCTTACAGATTTTTTTCCACGTTTTCTTGGAACAGCATTCTTAACCACTTCTACCTCAGCATCTTTCTATGCAACATAGAACAGCATAATTTATTCTCAGTTCATAACGATGGAAGTGATGCTATGGCCCAGTTTTAAATACTACTTCCTAGTGGGGCAGTTTCATTATAAATAGTGGATAAAACAACACCTGGCAAGCTGAGAAAATACATCTAATGTATCTAATATGAATCCAAGTGTAGCACCCGCACTGATGCATTACACTCTTCTCTGTATGGGGCTGCCCCTGGGATTATTTTTATGCTTTTATGTATGTGTTAAATTTTGTGAGATCGCAATGGATATATTTAAACATCAGACAGAGACATTCATCAGTCAGGAACATTAGCAGAAGGGACCTGATTATCAGGGGCTGGATTCCTGAAACAGGCTAACTACAGCAATTAGTATTCTTATTCACTGTTTGAAGAAATGCACTTTGATTGAAATTTGTCACCCACCCGCAGACATACGGATAAATCGTATACACATTTAAAGAAATAGTTCAGTCATATCAGGGGAAAAAAAAATGCAGCAAATTAAAAAATGAATGCTTAAGAGAAAGAAAAATTGATTTTCCTTCTAGTCTTCTTTAGGTAAGCAACTGATAATACTTCCTACTTCTGAGTTCAGTTCCCTCTTCTTTCAGCTACCTTAGTAAATTTGGATTGCAAACTTGCTTGGTGGAGCAGTTTGAAGCAGGGATACCATGAATGCTCAGGATCCCGTACACCATCTGAGTTGCTGGCTTGGACCTTTTCAGGCACATGACAGAGCTGACCCTGATTTATTATAGACAGTGTTACATGTGGTAACTCCTGAACTACCAAATAAATGGTAAGTGATGCTGATGCCTAGGTGATAGCTCTTTTTCTTTTCCTTCTTTGTTGGTGTTTTTTGTTTGTTTCTTTGTCACAGTTGCTTCTGGTTTGTTTTTTGTTTTTTTTTTTTTTGTTTTGTTTTTTTTTTTTGGTTTACAAGCACCACTAACAGAACATTTCATTTTGGGTTGAGTGAATTGACATTTTTTATTTCAGCAGTAGATTTTCCTCTGCAATCTCTCCCTCATATTCCACAGGTAGCTCAATTTGTTGTTGTTGCTCTATTGGTACAACCACTTTTTCCCCACTTTGGCAGCAAACTGAAAAAAAATATCGGTTTTTCAATCAGTCTACCTCAAGAATACAAGTTGATGTTGGGCTTTCACCAAAGCTTTCAATACATCAGGCCAGCCTGGGTACACACTCCGAAAAGATCTTTTCTCTATGTCTCTGCCAGCGTGTGCATGCTTTATTGCAGGCGCAACAAGGGTGGCAATCTGTGGCAGGCCTGGTGGGAGCTGATCCTAGTGGCAGGCACGCAGTCAGCTATAGCCTGCTGTCAATTTTACCTGCCGGCGACTCTCCCAGAGGCCTGAGTCTGCCAGAGTTCACAAAAATGAGGACAAACAGTGCTGTTTTTTGTAGGTTTTGTTTTTTTTTTTTTTTTTCTCATAAGTCGATTCAGGAACTTGGAAAACAGGCTGAGCTGGGAGGGAAGACAGACGACATGTGAAAAGGGGCCACCTATGAAAAGAGACTTTTGCCTTCCTATTTGTGCACGCATTAAATTCTCTGCTAAGCAGAATCAAGCAAGGAGAAAAAAAATCTCTCATTTATACAGTGCAGTATAAGACAGTTTTGTGATCTCAGACTTTGGATGCTGGGCTGCATTTGTTAGTCATTAGGAAGGCATTATTCATACAATCTCCTCACTTGTTCTTAGTAAGAACAGCACACCTTGTTAATAGAATCATAAAATCATAGAACATCCCAAATTGGAAGGGACCTTTAAAAATTATCAAGTCCAACACTTGGCTCCACGCAGGAACACAGTTAAGTTCAAATTATTCTTTCTGCAATCCTTCATTGACATCTGCCACAACTGAGATATTGGCTAAAATGAATCAGTCAGTTACTCAAATCTGGCTAACTATGCATCCTTCTAGATGGCAGGATGTAGAGGGACTGTGTACAAAATATCATTGGTCATCTGTACACCTTGAGCTGTAATGTGTGTTGATAGTAAATTTGACACCATCACTGGGAGAAATAATTGTACTGAAGCCCTGTTCCGAGGAACCATCTTCTATTTCTTTTTTAAAAAGGAGCATTTTTCCTAAGAAAAAATTAAAAAAAAAAAAAATTATATTCTGTACAAAATACGCCTTAGCACCTCAGGCATTGCAAGGATCACCAACCAATGTGCTGAGGAATAGCATAGCAACCGTCACCAGGGAGAATGTCAAAACTCTGAGACATGCAGACAAGAGAAAGAAATAAATGAAAGCAGGCAATGGAGGTAAGTTTCAGCTTCCCTTAAATCTCCAACAAATTGTTTAATTCCCATACAGTTCAACTGCATTTAATCTAACAACAGCAACAACAAGGGAAACTGTATTTATAAAACACATAAACTAATCTACTCTATCTTTCAGAGGGAAGATGCAAACTTTGCAAAGAGAGAAGGTGAAAGCATGGATTTTGGTAGTATAATTCAGAACAAGATCTAGTTGTATTCAATAATGCATTTCTTCAGGGTAAAATCCTGTGTTATAGATCCTGGTTTTGCATGTTAGGTTCCCAGATGAATAACAAGAGCCATTATATCCTCACTAGTGTCTGAAAAGCCCAATGCCTTTGTTGCTTAAAACACATACTGAAGGGTGATTTTGCCAAAGCATTCATAGCATCTGGTGTTCTCCTTTCAGTCCTTGCTTGGGGGATAATATGAGAAATTTCAGATTTTACTTTTAAAATTGTTTTTAAACAAATGTCAAATCTTTGTTGTAGCAACATCCAAATGGAGATAGTTGTCTACATGTCCTGCACAGATATAAAAATGCAAGGACGCATATACCTGTTTAACTATATAACCAGTTTTCTTCTAGCTTTTCCTTCCTTTTATGCTGTATTTATGCATTTAGCTGCCCTGGAGAAATTTTGGCCTAAATTCTCTCCTATCTCTCTCCAATACATTCATAATTCTGTAGTTTTGACTCACTCCTGAGAACTGGAAATAGGACCTGGCATCTTGTTACACCAAAAAGGAACTTACATGGATGTCTTCATCATGGAAACGAAGTTCTTACTCATAATCCAAGAATGACTCTTTAAAATCATGACTTTTAGTTGTTCTGTTTTGGATGAGGATATGGGACTTACTGTTCACAGTAGATCCTGATGATCAGCATGAAGCCATGACTTGTAAAAGTTCTAGGGAACTTCTTTTAGCAGAGAGGTTGGACTTGATGATCCCCAAGGGTCCTTTCCAACACTGTATTGCTGTAATTCTGTGATTCTGTGATTTTCTTTTTCATTAATCCTTGTCTTATAATTATTTCCTTCTGTCTTGAATCATTGTCTATGGAACTTTGACGCTGTTATTTAACTACATTAAAAATCTTGAGGTAAAGTACTCGTAGAATCATAGAATCATAGAATCATAAAGTTGGAAACGACCTGCAAGATCATCTAGTCCAATTATCCTCCCATTACCATTGCTACCACAAGCCACTAAACCATATTTTGTAACTCCTCTTCCAGACGCCTCTTGAACAGAGAGGACCTGTTAGGAATCACTGGGAATTTTTTTTTTTTTTTTTTTAATTTAAAATGAGTGGTTGATTTGCTGGAAACAAAGTGCCCCTTTAAAAAATAATTCTAGTACCACAAAGAAGGGGAAAAAAAAAAAAAAAACCAAAAAAAACCAGAAATTTCTGGAAAAACTTTTGTTGATAAAACAAAAATATATTTGGATTTAGACTATACTTAGTTAAAAAGAAATATGAAAGTGCCAGGAGGTTTTTTGAGAGAATATCTTCTAATACTGCAAATAATATTCTAAAAAAGTGTCATAGTCCAGTTCTGTATTTTTTTCCTTCTCTAATAAAAAAAAAAAAATAGAATTGTTGCATCTTACAGACACATAGAACACATAGTATGCATAGATCATTTTACCAGAGCTTATCTTTTATGTGTGACTGTTGGTTTATTAATATTTTATACAAATCATAAATAATATTTGTATATAAGAATATATAGTAAAATATATATGTTGATATTTTATACAAATCACCAGATTTTGTCCCTTATTAGGACAGAAAAAACCCGTAAAAACCATATTAAAAAAAAAGAAGATAAAATGTGGTTCTTGTCAATTCCTAAATGTAGGGTTTTTTTTATTTGCTTCTTTTAAAATAAAAATATGGATTATAGTAGCAAGCATATTATTAAATATTATCAATTATATAATATATGATTATATAATACAATCATATTATCAAACAAGCAATCCTGCTGCGCTTGAGTTGTTCGATATTATGCAACTTGGAGTAAATTTTCTCTCTTCTGTTACAGTTCTGATGCATGACATAGCCAAAAGAAAATATGTTTGCACCCAACCATGCAGCATCTGATCAGTATGGGTAATTTGCTATAACTGGGAATCATTGACACAAATTCTGTGACTCCATCTAATAAGAGACTCAATAATTTTACAGTCATTAGCACAGCAAACTAAGTCTGTAAGGATGGTGATCAAAAATCACACTTTAGGGCATAAACTAATTGCCCAGTAGGCCAGGAAATTATGTTTCTCCTGTGTTGCACAAACAATCAGATGTCCTGTAAGTTTTCAGCTTTTTTCCAAAAAACAAGAGAAAATGAAATACTGAATGAGCCTTCATTGCTCAGAAATCCAGAATTGAAGTTGAGAAATGTTACATTAATGTAGATCTCATTTTCCTGGGTAAGTTCATTATTTAGCATATAATATCTTTCCGCTGTATCATAATTCCTACATAATATAAATGAGAGCTGTGCCAGGAAGAAATTAAAAGACATAAGAAGAGTTGATGAATAATAGGTTGTAGGCTGTGGGTTTCAGGCTGTCGGAAGTTTAACCACACAAACTGCTATTTTTCCCTTCACTGCCCTCAGAGATTAAAATCAGCAATGGTGATCTGGCCTCAGCTTTTCAGGTTGAAGCTATTGCCGTGGTTAAATGGGAAAAAGGAAACATCTTGAATGATCCTCATCTCTGTATAGAAATGCATATTAGTGTTCGTATCCAACTTTCTTTATTCTCTTAAAAAGCACAGAAAGAGCAAAAGAAAAGAGAAAGCATCTCTCATTGCTAGCAAGCTTCTACTTCACTGTTTGCCTACAGGGCTTCCCTGAACCCTTGATCCCATTCCATCATCATACAGGGAGCAATCATTTTTCCTTCAAAGGATGAAGTTTGGCCACTTAAATTTAAAAAAAAAAAAAAGAAAAAAAAAAAAAGAAAAAAAAGATGATGATGAAAAAAAAAAAAGGAAAAGATACATCCCTTAGCTCAGAAGGTCTTTAATAGGAAAAAAAACACCATTTGGGGAAGCTTTGCAAGGACACATTTAAGTAGTGGTTATCAGGAGCTGGGAGGGGCTGGGAGAGAAAGGTCAGGTCTATACATAGCCTAAGCATTTGCTACTTGCTGTTGCCAGGCAAAGGTTACCCGGCTAAATGAACCTTATGTCTAACCCCATGTGGTATTTTTTGTGTTCTTATCTGAACTCCTGTCATGCTGAGCAGAGCAGCTCGCACCTGACATTTTTCCCTTTATGGCCTTTTAAGCTACCAAGTCTGATTAGTATAGCATCCTTAGGGAGTGGGAAGATGTGGGGCAGGGGGGAAAGGTGGCAGGCATTTGTAAGGCATGAAAAGGATCTCCCTCCCACTAGAATTTTGGCCATCTACATCTGCTTCTGTCCTTCCTTCTCCTTTGTGACCAAAATTAGAGGTGATGCTGACTCTCAGTCCTCAGGATCAGCAATTTTGGGTCAAATTTGTCCAGGAAAAATACTCTCTTTGTTAATGAAGAATTTAATCTCAGATTTTAATCACACATCAGGACGCTCAAAGTTAAGGTTGCCACAGCAACCTTACAATAAAGCTTTGTGCAATGCAGTTAGTGAAACACACATTTTGATTAAAAATTGTCTCATTTTTCTGGCAGCTTTTCATCCCCCCCCAGATTCCATTCTCTCTGAATTGTCATCCAAATGAGGGGAAGGACAAGAGCCATGCTGGCAGAGGTAAGAAGTGTGCTGTTGCATAGATGGGCTGGATCTCAACTATGTAGTACAAGGTACTGTGATGGTTGGCCTTCCATCTTGGGGAGAGTCTCTAAAATTACCATGAGTTGGCAGAACCAAATGCTCTGCTGAAGTCTAGGTGAAAAAACAACAGCAACAACAACAAATACTATGTAGTTTTTTGCTACTAAGAAGACTTTTTCAGTAATGAGCATCTAACATAGAAGTGGAAACGTTTTGGGGATGTGAAGTATGTAATGCTTTTAAGTTGCACCAGAGGAGATTCAGATTAGATATTAGGAAAAAATTCTTCTCAGAAAGAGTGCTGAGGAATTGGAAAAGGCTGCCCAGGGAGGTGGTGTAGTCACTGCTCATGGAGGTGTTCAGTAAAAGGGTGGATGTGGCACTGGAAGACACAGGTTGGTGGAAATGGTGGTGATGGGTTGGTGATTGGACCAGATGAACTTAGTGGTCTTTTCCAATCTTAATGATTCTCTGAAAAGGTGCTGGGAGACTTTACAGAGAGAAAGGGAGAAGGGTTTTGTGGAGTGGAAATGTTGTCCAGTGCACAGATGGCCATTAGCGGTGAGTTGGTTCACTGATCAACAGTAAGATAAGTCAACTGACATATCTTAAAAGAATAATAGAATAATAGAATCTTCAAAGTTGAAAGGGACCTTTAAAGGTCATTTAATCCAACTCTTCTGCAATGAACAGGGACATCCACAGCTAGATCAGATTGCTTAGAACCTGATACAGGCTGGTCATGAATGTCTCCAAGGATGAGGCTTCCACAACATCTCTGGGCAACCTGTTCCTGTGCCTCACCACACTCAGCATAAAAGACTCTTTCCTTATATTCAACCTAAGTCTGCCCTCTTTCACCTTTTTCCCCTTGTCCTATCACAACAGGTTCTGCTAAAGAGTCTGTCCCCCTCATTCTTGTAGCACCCCTTTAGATCCTGAAAGGCCACTCTCAGGTCACCTCCCAGCCTTCTCTTCTTCAGGCTGAACTGCCCCAGCTCTTTCAGCTTGTCTTCATGGGGAAGGTGTTCCACTTCTTGGATAATTTTTGTGGCCCTCCTTTGGATGCTCTCCACCAGGCCCATGTCTCTCCTGTACTGAGGACGCCACATCTGAAAATAGTACTCCAGGTGAGTATCACCCATGCAGAGTAGAAGGGCAGGATCTACTCCCTCATCCTGCTAGTCATGCTTCTTTTGATATAGTTCAGGTTACAGTTGGCTTTCCGGGCTGCGAGGGCACACCATTGGCCCATATACAGCTTCCCATCCACCAGCATTCCCAAGTAATTTTCAGCTCAATCTTTTCATCCCCCAGCTTGTATTGGTATTGCGGGTTGCCTCAATCCACGTGCAAGACTTTGCACTTAGCATCGTTGAACCTCATGAGGTTCTCCTGGTCCTACTGCTCAAGATTGTCTAGTCCCTGTGGATAGCACACCAACCCTCAAGCATGATGACTGCACCACAAGCTTGGTGTCATCTGCAAATTGCTGAGGGTACACTCGACTCTACTGCCAATGTCACTGATGAGAGTATTGGTCCCAGTACTGACCCCTGTTAGATGCCACTTATCACTGATCTCCATGCAGATATTGAGCCGTTGACCACTACTCTCTGGATTCAATCTTGCAGCCAGTTCTTTGACCACTGAACAGTCCACTAGTCAAAACCATATTTTTTTCCAATTTGGAGAGAAGAATATTGTGGGGTACAGTGTCAAAGGCTTTATTGAAACCTATAGGTCAGACATCAGTGGCTTTTCCCTTGTCCATTGATGCAGTGTCACTATTATAGAAGGCCACTAGGTTAGTCCAGCAGGATTTGCCCTTGGTGAAGCCATGCTGATTTTTCCTTATCACCTCCCTGTCTTCCACGTGCTTTAGCATGGAGCTTCTCCAACAGCCCCATGCAGTGTTATAGGCTTGGGGACGAGTGGCTGGATGATTGTGAAGACGAGAGGGACCTGGGGGTGTTGGTTGATGCTTGGCTGAACATGAGCTGACAGTGCGCCCAGGTGGCCAGGAGGGCCAATGGCATCCTGGCCTGCATTAGAAATAGTGTGGCCAGCAGGAGCAGGGAGGTGATCATCCCCCTGTACTAAGCTCTGGTGAGGCAGCACCTCGAGTACTGTGTTTAGTTCCCTCACTACAAGAAAGACATTGAGGCCCTGGAGCGTGTCCAGAGAAGGGCAACAAAAGTGGTGAGGGGTCTGGAGCACAAACCTTACGAGGAGCAGCTGAGGGAGCTGGGATTGTTTAGTCTGGAGAAGAGGAGGCTCAGGGGAGACCTCATTGCACCCTACAACCTCCTGAAAGGTGGCTGTGATGAGGAGAGGTTTGGCCTCTTCTCCCAGGCAACGAACAGGTCCCGGGGAAATGGCCACAAGTTGTACCAGAGGAGTTTTAGGTTAGACATGAGGAAGAAATTTTTCTCTCAGAGAGTGGTCAGACACTGCAATGGCTGCCCAGGGAGGTGGTGGAGTCGCAGTCCCTGGCAGTGTTCATAAGGCGTCCGGATAAGGAGCTACCAGATATGTTTTAGTAGCTTGTGGTAGCAGCGGTAATGAGAAGACGCTTGGACTAGGTGATCTTATAGGTCGTTTCGAACCCTGTGATTCTATGATTCTACAATTCTATGATTCTGCTCCATTATCTTCTCCAGCTGACAGGTCAGTCATTCCCTGGGTTGTCCTTTCTACTCTTCTTAAAAATAAATGCAATTTTGCCTTTTTTCCAGTCATCAGGGACTTCACCTGACTTCCCTGACTTTTCCAATATCATAGAGTGTCTTGGCGACTACATCAGCCACTTTCCTCAGAACTCTGGGATGCGTCTCATCAGGACCATAGACTTATGGATGTTCAGGTTTCTCAGGTAGCCCTGAACCTGATCTTTACTCACTACAGGACAGTCATTGCTTCCCCAGTCCCCTCCTTCTGAACCAATCTCTTTACTACTGTGTGATGAGCAGTTATCAGAGAAGACTGAGACACAAAAAAAGTGTAAGATTTATACTTACGTACTGCAGAAAAATATTACTGTGCTTAAGTTTTGTAGGTCAAGTAGTTTGGAATTACCAATGAGAAACCGTTAGAGAAGTGTCTTGTTACCATTCCAAGATGATTTTGCCTTGTGCTTCCTGCAAGGCTGTTGTCACTTCGTGTCCTTCTTTGTTTCCACAGCATCTTCCTTCCTGTGTGGTACCTAACAACTCCAGGAGAATTGCTGGTGTCTGATGGTAGCAATTGTAAGTTAGAATCTGGCTCAGTCCTACTGTTGTCAGAGCACAAAACTGGGTAAGTAGGGGGTCATCCAATAGCCCTTCAGCTGTCTTTCTCCCCCTCCATTTTCCAGTCTGAGGTCAGAGCCTCCTGCTGTGTGGGCAGGAATGGCATTGGCAGAGCAGCCCTTTATAAAACTGCAAGAGAAGCGGCTTTGACGTGGACTCACTAGGGAAGGAGCCAGCAGAAACGAGAAGAGGCAGCCAAAGGTCACTCTGGTCTGCCAGCTGTAAAACCAATCCAAGTGACACGACTGTAAAATCCAGGGCTTCAGAGCATCTCCTCCAGCTTCTAATGGTGTATTCACTTACTCCTCCCCATTGCCGCCTGCTCCCTTGTGCAGTGTCAGCATGGAAGACTTAAGGCAGTCAGCGGGAGGCAGGAGGCAGGGAGCAAGGGTTGCATGGAGGAAGAGGAAGCTCTGCCTGGCAAAGGCCAACAATAATGGAGGGTGGGGGGAGGTAGCACCACTGCAGGCTGTTGAGATTGAGCTTTTTAAGTACATTTCAGTATAGCATGTTTGCTCCTAAGAAATCTAATATCCTTTGGGTCAGTGCAGGCCAACTGTTAGATATAAAGAATTCATAGCACTTGCAATCCCCAGATGAACCATTTTCAATTCTTCATGTTTCTAAAGAACCATTGTGTCGATCTATCAGCGGTGGCTGTGCCGCACAATGAGGGCCATCTCCTGCCTTAATGCCAAATTGTAAATATTGCATTGCAGCAAGCAGCAGTAGATAATGCATAATAATAAGCTGTGTTTGTTATGTGATGTGCTATCCAGTGCCCATGAAAACAATGCATCAGCTTAAAAAAAAAAAAGAAAAAAAACAGAGTGAGAAAGATTTTTTTCAGAGAAAGAAAACAGCTTTTGTGCTGGATGTAGAAGTGAAATAATCGTTTACAATTCAGAAAAATAGATGACATGGTAAGAAACATGAAGACAAGGATAAAAGACCAACTCTGATCTGATGAGCCATTGGAGTCGTCAGTATAAATTCACTCAGACACCAGCAGAGCTTTAAACAGAGTTGAATTTTCACGCTGGAAAGATGGATGTTTTTATAAAGCTTCCTCGCTCTTATTTAATGAGACAGGAATTTTAGTTTCAGCACATGATTAAACATGATGAAAAGAAATACTGTTTGAGCCAATAGTAATCAAGTGTTAGTTCCATGATTTTCATCGTTAATTTTTACTGTTCTCATCAGTAATGCACTTTTCTTCTCTCAGAAGGCAAGGTATAGCACTTTAACGGCTGTCAATCATCTCACATTGTAAGCTACATGCACTTTAGGAATTACTGAACCATTGTTTGGCAGAGGCTAACAAAATCACATCCATGCAGTGTGAATAATCTGATTCATGTGTCTTCATTCAATATTTTTAACAATGTGGGCCAAAATAAAAAGCGGCTTTCTCTCTTCTTAATGCATATTGTACTAAAGTGTTTGAAGCAAGAGACAAGCTAATGGGTAATAAGTTTCTGACTTCTCAAGAGATACGGTACCTGCAGGTATGTGCATAAATCCCACCTGGTCCTCCAGCACACTCTCAGGTGTCCCTTGCCTTTACAGCTCTTAGCAACTCAGATGGGACTGAGTGCTGACAAGCTGCAGAATAGCATCAGTTTTTACTGGGAACTCATGGAGCTCTGTATCTTTCCAGATTCAATTCTGAAGGTGCCAGTAGTTTTATAATTCAATCCACCAAGAAACATACTGAAAAACCATTTCATGCATATCAATACACAGACTAGACAGCAGTATCTCTCCCTCAGAGCAAGACAGGTTCCTGGATGCCAAAGGCTGTGTAATGTATGTTTTTTCACAAGCTGCCATAATGCTGTTTCTGGATATTTATTCCCTTTTGAGTTATCCAGGAGAATAAGAATTGGATAGGTAGCTAATCCTCAAAGATTTTCTTAGTTAAGTTTGCACTGAGGAAAAAGGCCTTTACTAACTCAATTTGTTCTGAGTGAAACCCAAAAGGGACATTATTAACTAAGTCTCTGAAATATTTTTATTAAGTCCAGTTCTAAATATAACTAAGATTTAGACAACTAACCATCGTCAATCACCTAGATTTCCTCAAAATTGCATAGAGATAGGTATAACTAAGGCAAAGATCCCTCTCCTTCTTTTGACTGTAGAGAGGGCCCAGAAAGCTAGTGTAGGCAAGTAATAAATCACCTAATCTCAGTACAAATTCTGTATTTTCATCACACTTTTTTTTTTTTTTTTCAGCACACATTCAAAAACAATACCATGAAATAGTAGCATCTAGGAGTTGACTTAGAATTAGCAATAAGAATTAAACCCAGTGATGAGACCCAATGAGGATAATCAGACTTCCCAGGAATTCAGTAGAGAAAAAGAAGTTTGCTTCAGAAAACAACACAGTTTGAGACATGACTTCCGAAATACAATAATAAACATAAAACACTTCATACAATTTACTTTGAGATGGAAGAAACTGAGGGATGAAGATATTGTGTGTTGTTGGAATGCTTGACAATAGAATTTGAGAACTTCCTGGACATATAGATTAATGTTCATCTAGGCAAAGCAGTATAAACAGGAGTGATTAGAAAGCCAAACCAAAGTAAAATACATGAATATCTGAACATTGTATTTCCTACACTTTGTTATATGTTTCCTCTCAGTCTGAAACAATTTTTTTTTTTCTGAAAAATATCTAGTAAAGATTCCTTGAGCCTAGTTATTATTTCTAACAACTAATTTATACAAATGCGAAGGCCTGATCTTAGGAATAAAGATGCCAACCTCTTATAATGTTTTTGCTACAAATTAAGGATGGGCGCCTTTAAAAAAGAACTTAAGACTGATGTATGCCTACTGCCACTCTGCCTATTGCTCTTTGCTGAAAAATCAGTTTTATCTTTGAGTGTGAAGTTAGTGATGATCTCTTACCAGAGATTTCAACTAATTTTAAATTCACTCAGGCGTTATGCCATTTGAAAGTCTCTCTTAAATACTGGTATTTTTGGAAAAGCTTAGAGAAAGAGAGGAGGAGGGCATAAGCAGAAGTCAGTAACAAGAGAAGGGAAAATATAGCAGTACAAAAACTAAAGCTAAAATAACGAGAAAAGAGGAGAGAACCTATGGAGTGATTATTATTTTAGTAAGAAGGACTACCATGATCAAATCTTCAACCTGTATGTAATGACAGATCAAGCTAACACCGTCACAGAACAGTGAGTGGCAGGAACAGTCCTCTGACAGATGGAACTCAAAGTAGGATGTGATTTTCACAAACTTCTACTGTGACTAGGACAAGTCTTTCTCCATTGTAATTCTGTGAAAAGGAAATGAAAGTTTTCACTTTCGAGGGCTGTTGAAAAAAAAAATAAAATTAAGTAATTCTTTATGACATCATCAGATGTAAAAATGTATAATCATTTAAATACAGAATAACTTTTATCAAACAGCAGTAAAGCTTGTATGAATCTTTCCTGTACCCTGGATCTCTTTTTGTTATATTATTTGTCATGTAACACATGTGTCTATATACAACCAGTGTAATAGACTGTATTATGTTTCTAGCAAATTCCTCTGAATTAAAGTAAAATGAAGATCACACTCTACCCTGCATTCTAATTCAGTGCTTCAGCTTCGAGAATTTACTCACAGAATCAAAATGTACCTATTATCTTTATTGTACTGTGCAAGACGCATTTTTGGAAACAGAACCACTCCTGGTCCTGAATGCTTTTTCAAAGACCATCCCACCATAAAAAATACCGACATCTTTCAAGTAAAATGTGAAATATGGAAACCAATTATTCACCTCCATTAAGGTTACATACATATTATCTGCTGATCTTTGGATGTAGGTAGTGCAAGGTACCAAATTCTCTCCTCGGAGTCTAAATTGACTTTTTTTTTTTTTTTTTTTTTTTTTTTTAATTTGATGCAAACAGTGGATTTTTGTTTTATCCACTGGGACTTGAATAAACACATCTGATATAAGACATGCAGATTTTTAAACTATCTTTGAGTTGCCCTGGGTATTTTAAAATTACTGTTTCTGTGCAATGGAATGGAATCATTTTAGTATTAATTTTAATATCACAATCTTTTTTGCATAAAACTGTCTTTTGTGACTTTCATTGGTCAAAATATGATAGTAAATCAGTAACATTTTCAATTTGTCTGAAAAATTTACATTACATTCTGTATTTAAAGTAATCTGGACTCTGTTCAGTGACGATTGCCATGATTGGATGGCTTACATAAATTCAAATATTTTTTTATTTTATTTATTTTTTTAACTTTTAAAGGAAAAAAGGGACATTGGAGATGCTGAGAATCCACAGAAGTTAATGAAAATTCTTTAAAATAGGGACAAATATTCACCTGCAAAACTATAATACTTTTGGGTAACTAAAATTCAACCCATATACTGAAACCAAGACAGTTTACTTCTGGATTCTGAGAAAACACAGGAATTTCCTGCTCAAAACATCAGGCTGGAAGCCAAAAAATCTTTAGTTTTATCACCATCCCTCCTAATGATTCCTAAGGTGGCCAAAGGAGCTTAATACATCTCTCTCTGTCATTGCTTTTCTATCTGATATTCATTATAGTACACTCTTAGCATGAGAAATAACTAAAATGAAGAGTACATTTCCTTTTCTGTGTAAATTTCCCAGAAATCTCTCTCATTCTTTTGTCAAAACCAAATTTGAAAAAAAAAAAGTTGAAATATTTTATGTAAGAAGTATTTTAACTTAGAATCCTTTTCTGTTGTTTGTTTGTTTGCTTGTTTTTTTAATTTATTTCAGAAATAGAAGAAAGTTGTCATTAATTAATATTAGCGTTTGAACACCAGAATTATTTCGAGAGGGTTGGCCATGAGCCAGCAAAATGCCCAAGGAGACCAGTAGTATTCCGGGTGTGCATTAAAAAGAGCGTGGCTAGCAGGTTGAGCAAGGTGATCATCCCTCTCTACTCTGCCTTGGTGAGGCCACATTCAGGCTACTGTGTCCAGTTCTGAGCTCCTCCGTACTAAAAAGACAGGGATCTCCCAGGAGTTCAATGGAGGGCCACAGTGGTGATAAAGAGCCTGGAGCATCTCCCGTATGAGGAAAGTCTGAGTAACCTGGGTCTGCTCAACTTGGGGAGGAGAAGACTGAGGGGAGATCTGAAAAATATTTATAAATTTCTAAAGATGGGAGGCAAATGGATGAGGCCAGACTCTTTTTGGTGGTGCGTAGCAATAGGATAAGGAGTAACGGCCTAAAACTTGAATATAGAAAGATCTATACAAACATGCTGAAGAACTTTTTTATTGTAAGGGTGAAGGAGCACTGGAACAGATTGCCCAGAGAAGTTGTGGAGTCTTCTTCTCTATAGAGATATTCAAGACTTGTCTGGACTCCCACCTGTTTGACCTAGCGTAGGGTGCCTGCATTTGCAGGGGACTTGGACTCAATGATCACTTGAGGTCCGCTGCAATTCTGTGATTCTGTGATAGTATGAGTGTCTATTTTTGAAATTCAGCAAATGATTTTATAACTACCGCAACACTGGCTTTAGCCTTCATTGCTCTCTCTGGGAGGAATGAAAGATACATAACTTTACAAGCAATCACTAAAAAGGGAGTATTTAATTAGTTGTAAGCTAAAGACTAAACAGTATTTATTAGTTAAAAGTTTTTGGTGTCGTTGTTTAATATTTCATCCAAATTAGAACTGACAGTATGAGAGAAATAAAATTGAATTATTATTTATAAAAACAGTGCAGAAACTGCTGTCCTCAAAATACCTTATGTCAGAATATACCCGGGTGTAAAACTGATATAACCAGTAATATTGGGTCTGAGTTTATATTTAGAGAAAAATTGAGTACAACTCTCCACCAAACTGCTTTTGTTGTCAATAGACCCTGGAAACATCATGCATCTTCCAGTTTCTCCAAAAGGAAGGTTAAAAGAGAAAGAAAATGATGTTCCTTTGCTGTCAGAGTGCATCACAATTCTTTTCCATCCTGCAAAGTGGAACCTGTGGCTTCAAGAGCTCTGATTGTCACATTGGACAATTGGGCAATTGCTAGTGGTTTCACAAGGCATTTATGTGAATGTCTGAAATGAGCTGTGAGACAGCATGAGTTCATCTGTGGACTGCCAGAAAGAATCCAGGCATTAGCTGAGGTTAGATGCCTATGAAATATTCAAATTGCCATTTTTTTTAATCTTTAGAATATCAGAGATAATAGCTGTGCTCTCCAGAGAACAAGTACTGCACTGTATCATCTGTACTATCAGATGAGTCTGTATATCATTAGATCTTCTACATTTAGTGAACCCTTTGCTTATACTCTATAAAAGAGTATTTTTTAACAGAATTTGAGGGTTTTCCTGGATAACAGCAGCTCAAACTTTCAGATACTTTTCAGATTTCAAGAGAGATCCTTGCTTACAAAATCATACTTTATATAAGAGATGTCCCCAAGATGAACATATAATGATGCATAAAGAAAGCTACATGCAAGTGCATCCTTCTTATGTAATCTCTATATTCATAAAAACTATTTTTGTCCTGAATGAAGCAGTCAAAACAAATATGGAAAGAAAAAAAAAACAGCCTTTGGTCTCAGTAATTGGGCTTTGACAGATAACAATAGTTATTTTCCTTGGATGTCCAGTCTGGCATCCAAAATTTCTAACAATATATCCCCAGCAACTTCAGAGCCACACAAGATATTTAAATAACATCAAACTTAGTAGAGGAAAGAATTACATATATTATTCAGATAGCAGCTACAAGTTGCATTTTGAAAATCAGGCAGTTTAGAGATGATGTTGGAACACCTGGCAGTGACAAGTATTTTCTTGTTTTTAAGTTGTAGATTAGAAAGTTTCTTATCTGAATTCTGGTTGTTCTTATTTTTACAATTTGAAATTTGTTTTAGGTGTGGTCTGATCTGAAAACATTTTTCCAGGCAGCAACAGCTGGCAGTTGGATCTTCTGCTAACTGAAGTATGGAAAGCATTTCTACTAAGTCATCTATTATCTAGACAAGACCAGAGAAGGCAGGCATTCATAGGTAAACAATAGCAATGGTATAAGTTAAACAGAATGCTTGATGAAACTTGAAGAGTAACTGTATGCTTCCTAAGTTCTATTCTGTGTCCTTGATCACAAAACTAATTCTTTTCAAAAAATACGTTTCATGGGTGATTCTAGAGAAAAGGATAGTAGTCAACACAGGAATAGCAGTACTTAGAAAACTGGGCAAGCCCTAGGTACAACAAGGGGAAAGCCAGGATATCTCTATACCATTTAGAATTAATGTATTAGAATAGCACAAATAGAATAGAACAAAATGATCATTCAACGTGGCAGGAAAAAAGCTCATTTTTATGGCCAAAACAGCACTCCACATAAAATTCTGACGTATCAATTCATCATTGTTATTTGCTTCTGCTCTGGATTTTGGGACTGGTGCTGTTTATGCATTTTCAAAAACATCTTGAATTAATATTCAGTGTTTACTAAGCCCGTTGGATTTCCTGATGGAATTTGCATTAGCTCATAGCAGCAGAGGCCTCAGGAGAGCCAGTACCAAAGAATTAAATAGTAAAACAAATGCTTTGATGTGCTAAAAAATAGGGTCTCCTTCAACTTTACTATATAATCATCCGTGAAAAGAAGCAAAAACAAATAAGTCACATCTATTCTTTATTCCATTACTAAATAAAACAATGCTATTCTTGTTAAGGGAATATTTTAATGGCAATGTATTTGAATACTAGAGATTACTGAGTATTCAACAATTTTCCATGATGAAATCTTCAGCCTCACCATACCTATTACTAAAGGCTTCTGAACCATTTCAGCTAAGCCAATTATCCACAAAAGGATGGGTTTGTAGCATTAAAGTCATTTTGGGAGATTTGACATTCAAGACTACCTTGGAAAGAAACCATTTTTGGTAACGTTTTTTATTACCTTCAAGAAGTCATTTAATTTGCCCGTGCCTGTTTTTTGTCTAGTAAGTCTTGTTTGTACATAGTCTAGATTGCTGCAGGGAAGATTGGGTGCCATTATATAAACTCATATCTCTACAGTAGATGTTAGGTCTTGCAAATTCTCTTTATTACAGTCATTTTCTTTCATAGATAAATTGTGAACCGTGAACTACCCAATATCGCCCTAAAATTCCATCAAAGTTAACGACTATTTATATATAATGCTTTATGTTGGTCTTAGCACAGCTGGCTGATGTGGTTGCTGAGCAGCTCCATCATATTCAAAAAGTTGTGGCTGTGAGCCGAAGTTCTTGCTGACTGGAAAAAGGGAAACATCATTCCCATTTATAAGAAAAGGAGGAAGGAGAACCCAGGGAACTGCAGGCTGGTGAGCGACTAGGAAGATCATGGAACAGATCCTCCTGGAAGACATGTTAAGACACATGAGGGATGATCAGGTGATTCAAGATAACCAGAACAGATTCACCAAGGGCAGATCGTGCCTCACCAATCAGTGGACAAAGAGAAGGCAACCTGGACTTCTGCAAGGCCTTTGGCGTGGTCCCCCACCACACCCTTGTCTCTAAATTGGAGTGATATGGATTTGAAGGGTGTGACCTATATGATAAGGTTCCAGACCAAATGGTTTCTATATTGTGGAGGAATGTGAGTTTTCAGAATCAGCTCTGAATGTACACATTTCAGTACAATCACATATCTTCAAAACACTTCATGTCCTGAACATAATGGAAGATACAACTCAGTATGGATAACTTGCAGCTGCCTTGTTGACTGAGTCACATTTTCTAGCATCAGAAATCTAGTGATACTTCCCATAGCAATTTCTGAGTCTTTGAATTATACACTAGGAAAGCTCTTGGTCCAATGTCCTCACCAAGAAAATGTTAAGAAATGGCTATAATATTTTGTTATAATATTTAAATTTTGTATCCCTTAAAAGGATGTTTGGGTAAGTGTTCCACATTCTCTGAACACCTTTCATTGCTAAGTGAAATTCTGAAAACTTATAGTATGCATTTCACACTCATGAGTTAACAGTTTAACAGTGATATGCAAGTTAGTGAATAATGAAAGACACTGTCAAGTATATTTGAAAATACTGAGAAATTCATGAAATAAATTATTCTATCAATGTTACAGTACCTATTTGTGTAGATATTTCTACCACCAGAGGTATCCCTACCCCTCTAGGGTAACCATATTTTTATTATTAAATCATTAATGATGCTTTCATGCGTGAGGCCTTATGGAATACTACACAGCATCTTTTATCTAAAGATCTCATAATGATTCATGAAGATTAATCATCAAAACATCCCTATAAAGAAAGTGAGCTTGAAATGCACCACCTTTTACACAGCTGGCACCTTGTGTACAAACTGGCAAACACATAAATGAACTTGATTTTTTTTCATTGTTCTTCAGTGGCTTAAATATTAAAATCTCAGTCCTTATAATTTTGTGTAGTAATCTCTTGGCAACAAGATGAGAGAAGAGTTAAGTCTCAAAATCAGTGAGTCTTTCTTTGAATGGACAGTTCAACAACTACTCACCTTTTCTGTGTGACCTGAAGTTCATAGCCCTCCTTTACAGCGCTGCACCAACTTGAAACATAATTGAAGAAAGGTTTGTTCTGATATAGCATTATGGCAGATGTTTAAGCATATGGACTTTTCCTTTGATCTGAGTTTCCGGATAGATGGGAAACATGCTGCAGTTTAGCACACACCACAGTTTTTGAGTACCAGGACAGTGATATAAATAAGCTACAGTAAAATGCACAAGAGTTTTGCGATTCTTTCTTATACTCAGTGGGAGTTAATGTATCTTGACATACATCAGTAAATACAAATTTTAGTTTGGTTTTTTAAAAATTTTAGTTGACTTCCCACTTTCCAGAGAGGGGTGAAACCAACCATTTTCTCAAGTGCTCAGAAAATGGTGTCAACTTCATGTCATCTGCACACAGTATCCCTTCCTGTGATTGCAGTGAGCCTGTCTTTAAAATAATCAGATGCCCTTTCTCCTGAAAGCTTAATCTAAGGTAGGAATCTAGAAGGATTTTCTGAGCTAATAGGGGTCTCTAGAAAACAGACATACCCAATAGTACATTTGAACTACGTTTGCTTGGCTGTTTTGTTTTTCTTTTTCCGTTAAGAAATACAAATTCAAGTGCTACAAGCCTGCCAAAACTGTCTGAGCAGGTCCAGGAAAGCAGAACATCAGTTTTATACACATATATTCAAGGCTCATCAGCAACATGCCCTCAGCTTTTACTCTTGTATGACAAGCATGATCAAATATACAGAAACCAAGCAAAAAAAAAAAAACAACCCACAAAATCTTGCCATGCAGCCTATGGAAAGAACTTGTCTGAACACAACAGGGAAGCAGTGCATACAGAATTCATCTCTTGAACACAAAGATTTCATTTCTGATCTGGACAGTCAAGCTGAGAACTGTATCTGTGATAATACTGGCATCAGGCAGAGGGAAGCTATTTTTAAAATAACTGTCTTCAGGCCAAAGGGTAGTTCCCAAAGGAAAAATTAATTAACTTTTCCTTCTTTCTGTTTAAGCCTGCAGCACTATCAGGGCCTGAAAGTAAAGGGCAGTATTATTTTAACTTAAATAAAGAGAAATAAAAAAAAATAAATAAAGGATAGAAATACGTATGGAATAGGTGGGCAAATTTCTGTGATTCTGGAATTAACCATTGCATGTTTGAGCCAAAACAACCTACAAGAGATGAATGATGCATAACTCATCTCTTTTGCATGCCTGCAAAATTAGAAAACATCAGCTCCAAAGACTCCAATTTATATATCAAATAAGCAAGAATGAGCTTACTGCCTAATTTTTAAACTGATTGCACAGTCACAAAGAATCTTTCTCTTATTTCGAGTATTTTCAAAAGAAGTAGAAGATAGATGACATCTCACTTAACCTTTAACTGCTTTGTCTAAACTAACCTAACTGCTTTGTTCGACAGAATCAGCAAGACTATTATTGCAGTCAAAAGAGAGAAATAGATAGTTATTCAAAGGTTCACAAGATTGACAGATATTTCAGGTTAGAAGGGACTTGTAGAGCTGTCTGGTTCTAACTCACACTTAAGGCATTCTTACAATGCTTATCGTCTCCTCCTCAATTGACATCTAAGGCAATGAGGTATATTGCATAATATATCTGCTGATTCCCAGAGAGTTCGGGAAACTAGATCTACAGTGAATGTTTACATCATTGACATCTAAATAAGGCAAAATGAATTTCATTTCCAATACTGTTGGAACTGTTATTATCACTTCTAGTAAGTACTTGCACTTTTAATTCTAATGTTATAGCAGCTGATTTGAAACACCCACAAATTATAGTTTGGATTAAGGCTGTGATTTGGAAAAGCTGGTCGGGAATCCTGAACCCAAATCCAAGTATAATTAAGTAATTTCTATTTGTAAGTGATCCATTTAGAAGACATGATTAATGCAAAATGCTAGCCCCTTCTATCACTGTGTTGATTTATTTTCACAGCTTGATGTTTTGAATTGGTTAACTGCTACAAAGAAAGCAGTGTTTTTTGGATAGACCATCTGAGACATGAAGAAGTAATCTGCATTTTCTTCCAAAATACAATTCTACAACCACAAAGCAATTTTGATTACACCCAGAATTAATTTCCTCTGATCTTATTAATTAAACAGTGTTAAAATATTGGTAATGTCTTATAGAGATTGGTCTATAAAGAGGCATGGATGGAAAGTAAATTATTGTGGTTACAATACAGAATTTTCTTTCTTTTAAATGGCTGCATGCGCTGAAGCAGGTCACTGAAGAAATTTGCTAATTGAAATAATTAAAGGAAACTGAAGAAACATACTCTCAAAAAGTTGTGAAGGTGTCAAGCCAAAATGAAGATCCTAAACACTAACTTCAAGAAGAATAAATATGAGATCATTTCTTAGCTAATTAATATATACTCAAAAGCTTATGCCCTGGTGTGCACATGTAACTGTATTTAATGTTAATGAAAGCAATGTGCATGCTACAGAGAAGGCTAGACTTCTTAAAAGAGGTTGTGCAAATTGCTTCCTACAGATACAGGTCAGAGTTTAATCAGTCAATTTGGCTTCCTCTGTGTTATATTAAGAAAAAAAAAAAAAAAAAAAAAAAAAAAGTAACAACAATACACAGTACTTAACTGCAAAATCTAAAGCTACAAGTATTATTTCTACAAAACTTTTGTCAAGTTTTCAAGTCATAAAGGCCACTTCATTTACCAACAAGAATCAAAAGAATGTCAAATTAATGCTGTGAAATACTGAGAGTCAAGATCTGCAGATTCATTTTTCATTACATGTGATTTTGATCCTTCTGACAGTCAAAGAAACAAAAAAACTTGGAAGAGAGGTTGTCCAGACTTGAATGACGTACAAACAGTAAATGATTGCTTCAGTTTTAATTCCAGGAAGACATAGTTAAATAAATTGATTTAGTGATTTTTACTAGAGATTAACAGCCTATTCACTACATCAGACAAGAATATAAATTCATTATTCTTCACCAGATTTTACTTCCATTCACATACGTAAATCTTATTATCTGGGCTCAAATATAACCACTACCTGTTCCTAGATGGCAAGAATAAAGGACCCAACTTTCCTTTCTTGTATGATGATTTCCACTTGAACTACATGTATGAAATGTCACCTAATCAAAACAGTAATCAAGGCAGTAGACTTGTACATGTACTTCTACTTCCACTAAGCATAAATGACCAAAGGAAAATTGACCAGAGACGAGGAAAAAGTTAATAATCATACTCTAATTTAAATTCTTGCTTTTGGTCAAGTAGTTTCTACTTTAAATTCCAGAGATTATGCTAACAACAGGAGAAGTCTAGACAGATGGTTCAGATAGGGACCCATACAACCTTCACTTAGGATTTGATTTAGTTGCCTAAAACTCGTCATTTACTGTCATTTGAGATGCCCTGGGATATCCAGAACATCTGTGCATGTCTGGAAGGTGTAATAATGCAAGACCCATGGAAGAACCATACTTTTCTGGAAGGGCAGATGAGTGCCAGATGGGATATCCAGGGAAATTTGAAATGGAATTAGATGGCTATGTTGGAATAACCAAATAGACACCTGCATTTTGGGGTATACATTTTCTATATGTAGGCATCTTTATGACAGCTGTAAGTTTAAGCTTTTTTTGTAGAAAGTGGAGACCTATGGCGTGCCTGATTACTCACAAAAGGGTACAGTGATGTTTGAAATGCCCTAGATTTTCTCCTGCTTTACCAGCTGCTGGTTCAGAAGGACATGGGTTTCCCATAAACACTATGTTATATCTACTAAGGCCAAGCTAATGATCTGAACTCCTTAGTTCATATTGAATGGCATCAGGAATTGGGGGTGCGTCATTGAATGAGTCTTAACACACATAACAGTCAATACAGTTAGCAGTCTTGGAAAATAACTATCTCAATGAATGCCAACCTCCATTTAGTCAATTCTGCAGATCAGTAAACTTCATTAACTGTATTGATTAGATGTCCGTTGACTAAAGCATTTTTAAATACTCTAGGTCATGTGTAGGCACCTCAGTGTCCACACCTAGATTTGTGTTTCTTAGCTGTGCTCTTTATCCATTTACTTGAATTAAATTAAATGTATTCAAGTTTGAATGCTTTTTGAAATGTCTCACTGCTTTGTGACGTTAGACATGAGCATAAATGCCATACCTCTCCTATCAGAGTTCTGCTGCTGCAGAATTCCATCAGCTCTGCTGCTTCTAGGTTTTTTCTTATTTTTGCCTTTGCCAGTTACTCGTCCATCACAGTCGTTGTGTCAAAACCTCAATTGTGTTAACACCCAAAATCAAAAATAACACTCATGATAAAATTAAGTGTACTACAGCACTATGGAATTGCTTTTCCCCGCACACTTAACAAGTTCTCTAGAACACTGATAGACTGAATGGACTGGGAAGAGAAAATAGTTTGTTGTTATATACATATTTTTATATATATTTTTATAGTTGTATATATATTTTATCCAGAGTAATGATAAGGTTAAATTATTTGTTGGATATCTTTCTTAATAATTTTTGTGCAAGATTTAAGAGGTCTCTAACTACAGAATAGGGATGTTGTTGTAGACAACAGTTAAAAAAGATGTAGATATGGCTCTGAGATTATGCTAGTGATGACAATTATTTATTTATACAGCAGAAGGCATTCTAGTTTGCCATGGTAGGGAGAGGCAAGAAAAGCTGAGGTATGCTCATAATAACTGAAGCACTATCTCATGATTTCTTCCACAATTGCTGGTGCCATATTTCACATCTGGGAAGAAGTGGAAATAGAAACAAAAAATGCAGATATTTCTTTTTAGGACTTCTGGCTTATGGCCTACTTTCCCTGGTGTCACTTGTCCAGTCATGGCTTCTGAGATATTGTCCCTGTACTCTGCTTGAATAGTTGTCTTCTACAGGACCACACTAGGACTAAGTGTGGGAAATGTGCTAATAAGATTGAAATTGTTCAGATGAGCTCAGAAAGGACTGATGGAGGCAACAGAGGTTTTTGGTAAACTATACCTGAATAAAAATATTTAGCCCATCAAGGTTTGAGCTAATAATTCTTTTATTCACAAAAGACAGCTTTTTGGTTTTTCAAGCCAAAATCTTGCCACATTTTACCACTCTGCAAGTCCATGTTTTCTGTTAGCATTGATAGTTTGCTCTTAATGGAAAAAAAAAGTGCATAGAAAAATAGGAAAATTATAGAACAGCAGTCCTTGAACTGCCATATCATTTGAGTATTTTTGAAGTTATTTAGTTATAAAGTATTATTCTTACCATAATCCCATATAAATCTATATCATATTTTCAATATTTTTACTTTTTTCTTCTTTTCTTACACTCTTAATTTAAAATTAACTCCAGCTCAATTCTTGATCTCCAAACTAATACCCTCAAATCAGTCTCAGTTTCACAATTCAGAATCTCTTTATCAGCTCTGTGAAACAGTCTCCTGATGGAAGGCAACAGTTGGCATTTTTAAAACCTAGGAGCAAGTGTTCAAGTTTGATGAGGCTATAAATTTACTGATTGATATTGCATGCTCAGCAGGGGAATGGGTACAGGGAACAAAAGAGTGTCCAAGGAAAGGCTCTGCTCCAGGTCCAGTAAACTACTACTGGTCCATTGCTACTTCCTGACAGTTTGAGGTTATTTATCAGTGAAGTATAATACCTTAAAAAATTTTTTGCAAGTTCCCTTCTGGAAAGCACTTCAAGAAAGAGCTGAGACTGTCAGACAAAGCAGTATTTAAAGAGGGGAAACAATTCTTTAATAAATCTGATATATTTTAATATCATCAGTAATAGTTCTGTAATTAAAACTTATTTGAAAGATTCAAACTACGGCAAGATAACCTATAATGGCAGTAGAACTAAGCTTTCAAGCCTCAGGAGATTAAACTGACAACATCTTTTTAATGGGTAGTCATGGAGCAAGGCACTGACCTTAGAGCTGCGAGAAATAATAAAAACAAAGCAAAGCAAAACAAAAAAACCTCAAAACCATTCTGTCATTGCTGCCTAGCTGATTCTCTCTCTGGCTTTCTCTTGTGATTACTGGAGATTTTCTAGCCAAGGAACACCTTCTGCCTGACACTGATACATACTGCTTACGTGACATGAGAAAATGTAGGAAGTTGTCATCTGCTTTCCAAGTAATAAAAGAGTAGGGAAAGCTTTTTCTTCAAATCTGTAAAACAATTACCAGGTTTTCACTTTTGGCCAAGCAAGACAAGAATAAATGGAAAAAGACATTTTGTGTTGATTGCAGTACTTTAACAATTTCACTGAAAGAACTGTCTAATATAAGGATTTGTATTTTAGCACAATTATAAATATCTTCTTTAGTACTACATAAATTATTTCTGTGAGATTTTTGGGGCTGCACAGCACAGTACAATATGTCCTTGGGTTTTCATCACCATGAATTACATATGTTCAAAGGCACCTGATGATTTTCCAGTCAAGCTGTACACAAGTATTGGCCAGCATATTAAAATTAGTTGGTTACTTCACCTGTGCTGTGCCTCATTAGATTATTTAAATATATTCCTTTAAGCAAGTCAAGACTTAATGAGGCTGTACACTGATGCCAACTGAAGATCGAGTTTGAGAAAGAAGGTTTTAACATTCTCTTTCTTTTGAAAAGTAAGTTTTGTTCTTCTCCCTAGAGTTATCAAGACAGATGAGATCTTCACATCACCTCTCTCGTAAGTGAGAGATGCAGGTTTCCTCTGTGCTTGTCTGTAGTGAGCACGTTTCGTCAGTGTAAGACAGTTGTTCATACTTGTAGCTCTGAAGGTCTCAGATCAAATGCTGCTGTGTCAGATATCAAAATGGCTGAGCTCATTTATACCTTTTATGCATAGGATCAGGGCTACTACAAACTGGGAAGTAGCAAATAGCAAAATTGGCAAAAATACAGCTGATCTCATTAGGACACCCAAGTTCACAGTCCTGGATAGGTTTCCAGCTTTGGTTGTGTAGCCAGTCCACACACTTGCTTGTTTAGCCTAAGCTAGGAGTGAATTAGAAGTCATCTACATTCCAAGCAAAAAATCTAGGAAGATAGGTAGTATACTATAGATACATCAAAACAAAAGTAGTTATTTCTGCCTGGAAGTCAGGAGGGATAAGACAGCAGGCATTGGAGTCTTTCAGTGTAAGACACAACAGAGTCTAGATAATCATCAATCTCCTGAAAGAAATGAACCCTGTAACAGACTGGAAAGCAACATGGACAGATAGGTAAAGATAATAATCCCTCTCCTCTCCTCTCCTCTCCTCTCCTCTCCTCTCCTCTCCTCTCCTCTCCTCTCCTCTCCTCTCCTCTCCGTGCTTTCTTCTTCTTCATTTCCCTTTTCTCTCTCTCTCTCTCTTTTTTTTTTAATTCATGAATAGCATTTTCAAAATCTGACTGTTAGTGGAAGAATTATTTTATCCAAGACTTAAACACAAGGAGGAGAAAGTAGTGATTAGCACACAGAGAAGCAGAAAGGCCATGCAGCTCTGCAAGAGGATTTTTGTGGGATCTCTTACAAAAAATGTTTAGGGGGCAGGCCAAGATGTGGTGATGCATCCATAGAAATTGCAGTTCAGGAACTTCCAGGGAAAAGACGGTGTACTTTTAGTTAACTGATGCTTTTGGATTTTCCTCCTATGAATTTATCAGGTTACTTTTTGTGTATGCTCTACCTCAGCAGCATCCAGAAGCACAGAGTTCATAGCCAAGTTTAAAAACTTCACTCATTGTATAGAGAAACATCTCTCTAAATGTTATATAGAATTTGCTACGCCATAATGCAACTGAATGCCTTCTAGTTTTTCTGCTGGAGAAGACACCTAACTACCAGTCCCTATTTACAGTTAATAGTCAATCCGACAACACTTAAGGTTATTTAGATTTCAGTCACATCACATTCAGTAATACTTCCCCCTCCCCTGCCCAATAAAGGATTTTAAAAGGGATTAGATGTTTTTCACATGCATACCATAGTACATTTTTGATGATCCTTTGTTTTCTTTCATTTTATTTACAGTACACCTTATTTTCAATAGAGAGCCAGAATTGTTTTCTACAAGATATAGTTTAATAAAGGGTAATAAAGTTTTTCTCTTTATCTTGTATTCTTTTCCTATGAATTGCCATTATATATTTCTATTTTTTTAACCATTCCTAAGTAATAAGCTGCTGCTTTCAACTACTTAGTCTAATTCTATTAATTATAACCTCATGATTTAATTTCTGTCAGGTGTGGGTCAGTTTGTCTTTGTATATTTAAAGACTGTTTTTTCTCAAGTGCATTTTCTTCTATTTTTCAACAGTGAATTTCATTTTCATTCCTCATTTATTCCTACTTTTTCTGTAGTCTCTTATTATCCTGAATAACTTGAATGCTTTGAATAACACAGATGGTTAATCATTTCTATTGCTATTTGCCATCTTATCCAGACTGCATTTGTTGAATAAAATTGGTCCTCATGTGGCCTGGATTAGAATGCTCTAAGTATTTTCTTACACATTGTGAATGTACGTAAGAAATACTACTCTCTGAATAAAGAAACTTTTCACATTTCCTGCTACCAAAATGAGGTTGATTTGTTTTGTAAACTCTACAACATACTTGGAAAATTCTATTGACATTTGAAGACGCAATTGAATCTTTTCCTACTACAGACTCACAAACTCATAGAACCATATGGGCTGGAAGGAATCCCTGGAGATCATCTAGTCCTACCTCCCTGCAGGTTCCCTACAGAGGAAAGCATCCTGGTGGGCTTTTATTATCTCCAGAGAGGGAGACACCACAACTTCCCTTGTTGCAAATTGCTTCAGTGCTCTGTCACCCACACAGTACAGAAATTTTTCCTCATAGTCAGATGGAACTTGCTGTGTCCCAGTTTGAGACTTTTGCTCCTTGTCCTGTTCCTGGGCACTACTGGAAAGAGGCTGAACCCATCCACTTGACACTCACCCTTTACATAATTATAAGCACTAATAAGATTCCCCTCTCAGTCTTCTCCAGTTTAAACAGTCCTAGTTGTCTCCTAGCCTTTCCTCATAAGAGGGATGCTCCAGGCCCCTGATCATCTTTGTCTCCCTCTGCTGGACTCTCTGAGTAGTTTCTTGTCTTTCATGAACTGAGGAGCTCAGAACTATACACAGTATTCCAGATGTGGCCTCACAAGGACAATGTAGAGTGGGAGAAGAACGACCCTCAACCTGTTGGCCACACTCTTTTAATTCATCCCAAGATATCACTGGCCTTCTTGGCCACAAGGGCAACTGCTGGCTCATGGCCAATCTGTTCGCCACCAGGACACCCATTTCCTTCTCCTTCCACTCAAAGCAGTCTGGAAACAAGATTACCTTCTTCGCTCATGTCCATATTAGGTCATTTTATGGCAGAAAGTCAGTCTAGCAAGGTAATAGGAACAGCACAATTAGAGGTAATTAGACCGCACGAGAATCATTGCCATTCTATCTGAGAAGTTGGCAATATGAGAAAGGTCAAAATAGTCACAGAAGATGGATATATAATTTTCATATTTAGATCACAAGCTCTTTGGTGTTCACAGAAAGCCAAATAAAATGACCTCTTTTGTGACCTTGGAGTACTGCCACAAAAAAATGCAGCATATCTAGTGATAAAAATAACAATAAAGGTGACCTCAGTAAGGAATCTCAAATAGATGAGGACAATAATTTTTTTCAAGGGACATGAACTTACTATAGGCATAAAGGACAAAATTTCAGAAGCTTAATTATTAATTTAAAGGAACATTTGGCTGTGAGATATGGTTAAAAAAAACAAAAAAAACAGTCACATTCTTCATCTCCTGAGCAGAATTTGGTGGGTATATGCTTGCATTCACTCCTAAACTCTTACTTATAAATAATTGGAGAGTGAAAAAGATTCCCATCCTCAGTAAACTTTAGCAACTTTGCAGGAACTGGAGCAGTTATTCAAAGAGAAAAAGGCCACACTGAAATGTACATTTGATGCTAACCAGTATCACAGGCAGCTCCTTCACAGATAGCTCTGTCACCTGTCAGTATTTCACTTGACACTCCTCAAACTGGGCATCTTTCAGTTTGATACTCAATGGGTTCACTCATGAAAATGACTCATTTGGAAGCACTCATCTGGCCAAAGTCCTCTGGCACCATTTAGCACTCACAGAACTACTTTTACTCAGCAGACTCAGTGTGACTAATGCCTGCTGAAAGCTGCCGTCTCCTTCAAAACTCTACACCTGAAATGAAGATGAGCAGTTTTGTATTAGGCTAATAGAAATAACCTCGGGGAGTAGTTATGCACTCATTTCAAACACTTGAAAGAGGAACAAAAACTATGAAGTTACTATTGAAGTATAATTAAGATGGTGTTTTCAAGTACAGTGCAACCTTAAACTAGGAAAGTAAGGGAGTAAGAATGGAACCACTTACAAACCAGTAAAAGCTCCACTCCATGAGGCACTCTGCATGTACAAAATTAGAGGATTAGAAATCGTTCAGCCAGTCCAGTGCCTGTGCAGTCTGGCATTTGTAAAGAGCTTCTTAATGATTTTCCATTGAAGGAAGAGAGAAATAAAAAAAAAATAAATAAAAATTAGGCTGAGAAATGAAAATATGCATTCATTTTCAGAGAGGTCATCTTGTTGAAACAAACCAAAGTCCAGCCTACCTCCTTCTGAAGCCTTTCTTGAAAATTAGATAAAAAGCTTGAAGCTCCCTTTGTGGCTCTAGCATATTTTATTTTTTCATAAAAAAATAAAGGAGAAGGACTTCAGGGAAGTCCTGGAATCTGCTTACATGCAATTTCTTTTTTCAGTTATTTTCATGCCATCAGAAAAGTTGGGAACAATTTATTTTCTGGTGAAAATTTCAAATCCCAAATATTTTCTTGTCTGCAGAAGCCTCATGTGTTCCCATATTCATACTGTTATCTCCACTGATGAACAGCAGACCTGAAAGCTCAGCAAAGCTTCCAGGATCATGTTTTAAATACTTTTAAAGTTACGGGGGATAAATGTATATACATAAACATATTCATTACAGCAGAGCTTGTATTTTGTTTGAGTGTTAGGAAGGTGAACGTTTTTTATGTAGGCCTTTCCACTAATATTCCATTACATTTTGTTGTTATGTGACAGATGGCAGCTGAGGGACAGTCTGACAAAACAGACTTGGAAGTGCATATGAAGCAAAGGTGTAGAACTAATTCCTCCAAGTGGAAAAAAATTGCACCCATTAACATTAATTGACACTTGCTTAATTTTTATGGAGACCAAACAGTGGATGTCACAAGAGTGGTATGTTTCACCAATGGTGAGAGTGATGTTAAAGACAAATCAGACTCTGGATGGCCATGCAGATGTCACAGATGTCACACCGCAAAAAGAAGAGTGTCTCAATCAGCTCATCTGCATGAATTCATGGATTACCAGTGCACTGTGTACGGAGCTGAATACTGGCTTCAGTGTGTTGGAAATGATGGTGGCAATATAAATTTTGCCTCAGATAGGTCCCACAGACAGAACTGTGTATAAGTTTTTCAGACCTGTTGAAGCAATATGAATCTAAAGGTAACAGTTTCCTTGATCACATCAAAATCAGTAATGAGATATGTCACTACTGGGAGCTGGAGTCAAAATGGCAATTGATGGAGTGGCAAGATGTGAATTTCCCATCCAAAAAAAAAGTCCAAGGTGCAGGCCTCAGTGGGTAAAGTGGTGTGCATCGTCTTTTGGAATTTGAAAAAAGTGATCCTTCTGGATTTCCTGGAACATGGACAAACCATCAACACTGACATCTATATTGTCATGCTGACTAATCTGAAGACTTGAACTTTCAGAGAAGTTCAAACTTTGAACTTGCAAGAGAAGACAACCGTTCTCTTGCAACATGGTGATGCCAGGCTCCGTTCCAGTTTGAAGACTGTGGAGCACTTTAAAAATCTTTCCTGGACTGTCCTATTATACCCACTGTATAGTCTGGATATTGTGCCTTCAGACTTCCATCTGTTCAGGCTGATGAATGATGAACTGCATGGACAAAATTTTTCTAGCAATGCCTCTGTCATAGCAGCTGTGAAACAGTGGGTCACCTCCCCGGCGGAGAAATTTATGAGCACAGCACACAGGCTCTTGTTGTTCACTAGCCAAATGTACATTAATAGTGGTGACTGTTGAAAAATACTATTCTGTAGCTGTCAAACTTCTCTATCAAATAATGTTAATGTTCTCTTTGTATCTAATATAATTTCCATGGAAATATATAGGAGGCATTACTTTTGGAGCAAGTTACATAACAGGACAGAATTAATTGAACTATAGTTAATTGTAATCAAGATGGATCTATGAAGAAATCCATCAAAACAGTTTGAATCGAATTCCATGCCTTGGTGACAATACAGGTGAATTAATAAATGATATGCATAAGACCAAATAACATTTGCAAATTTATTAGGTTTATCAAGTATTTTCAAAGGGGAGTCATCATCACATTTGGGAAGTAGTGCATGTAGTTCATGCTAGCACTAAAATACAATTTGCTACACTACAGTAAAATCCCAGAGGAAGTTTTAGAAGACTTTTTGTTTAGCTTATAAACTGTAGGAAGGGAGGTGGTATGATCAGGAGAAAAAATGATGGATAGCATTAGCATAGACAGCTCAGACTACAGCGACCATTAACCAGTATTGCTACTCTTCAATAGCTTTGTGTTCAGATATTCCAGTTACATTTTTAATGGTAAAATGTAAACAAATTTTTAGACTCTGCACAGAACTAAAATGGTGAAGTTTAATGACATTTAGTACAAATATGTCAGACAAATGATCCAGTGGTCCCTGCTGGCTTCAGACACAATGAATCTGTGAATGAACAGTGTTTAATGACTGGTTAAAGCCATATTCAATGGAAAATCCAGACTTGAACAGCAGAGGAACCCTGCAGGAATTCTCAGTGTGATATACATGCTTCTCTGAGATAAGAAGAATCAAACAGTTCCACCCAGGCTATTCCCTTTCTTGTTTATAAAAGACTTTGGGCAGACAGATATTGTAGAGATAAGAAATGTAAATTAAACTCATCAATGATGTTGGATTTCAAGAGGGCAGAGTCTTCCAGGGAGTCTCATAGATTGCCATTCATTCATTTTGCTCTTCTTAATGTTCCATGCACAGTTTGAGTTCTGGAAGTGCTGAGATTTTTGAAGTTAGGCTCAAATCTGAGATTTTGGTGTTAGGGCCTGAAAAATCTGTGAAAGTCTGTCAGGCCAGAAAACCTGGAGGTTAGGTAGGTTGACATGTTATTTGGACAGGAAACAGCTTGCTGTAGGGAGCTACTGGTTGCTTTATATTTTGAGAGTTGTCATCAGAATCAAAACAGCTTGAAGCAGCACTTATGACTCTTTTTCAGTGTGGAACAAAGCCATAAGTTAAGCACCGCATGCTATGAATGTAACACATAACAGGCCCCTTAGCTACACCAAAAAGTTGTACATGGTTTTCAAGTGTCAATCTACTTTTCCTTGTGCCTAAGGCTCTATGACATCTAGACAATTGTAATCAGGTTCATTCCTCTCCTCACTGCCCATTATAACATGTCATTCTTCTGCTTCTTCACTTACTGTTCCACTACTAAGGATTTAATTTGCAGTCTTCTATGCACTAAATTTAAGGCCTAGCAGTTTTCAT
Source organism: Centrocercus urophasianus (assembly GCF_019232065.1). Classification (NCBI taxonomy): domain Eukaryota; kingdom Metazoa; phylum Chordata; class Aves; order Galliformes; family Phasianidae; genus Centrocercus; species Centrocercus urophasianus. The sequence continues at coordinate 4,040,870 of NW_024884697.1, read as the reverse complement.
GTATTATTCACTTCCATTTGCTATACTTGTTAAACAGTATATGTTCATTGCACTTAATAAATCACTATTCCCTTTCTTTCCTGTATTTCCCAGAACAGTTATTACTCAATCTATCTCTACCAACAGCAGCTTCATAGCTACCACAGATTTCTCTGTATTCATGAGGCTATTTATCACTGTACCTGTCTTAAATATTAACAAAGTAAGCTTGCTCAAAAAGCTTAAGCTATAATCTCTTGGAGGGTGTGTAGAGGCATACATATGTCTGACTTTAAGTTGTATGAAATGCCTACGCATTGGTTGTGTGACATCTACCTCAACTTGGCTAATCTGAGGTTATTAATATGCTCATCAAAGCAGAATGGCAGGGAAGTTATCTTCTGTATGTGTATCTTAAAGATAAAGAAGGGACTGAAGTCTGAAGATTTTATTAATTTTGCATATCTGCTTTTGCTCTCATCCCCTTAGGAGAATATTACTTAGAGTCAGTGACCAGGCTGTTTGCTCTTTCTATGCCTAAGGAAGAAAATGCTTGACTCCTTGTCTTCCCTTCCTTTAGTAGGGCCTGGGGAGCTGGTCTGAGGCTGATGATGGCTGCCATAAGGTGGGGAGCTGCCTACACGGGTGGGTGAAAGCAAGCACCAGCACATGCTGCCAGTGACTTCAGTCAGTGCTCAGTTATTACATCTGCAGCTGAAGCTAAACTGCCAGTGCTGATGAAATGAAATCTGGTCCAGTGTTTTTCCTTGTGTGATTCTTACCTAACACCTTCATTGCTATTTCCCTTATGAATTATTTTTCTTTTGGTATTCTTCAAACATTTTCTGTTTGGTTGCAGCTATTTAGCTACATCACATAGACAATTTTTCAGCTACAGTAACAACTTCATTTACTATTCAGTATCTTCACGCCAGCAAAAAAAAATTTAAAAAAATTATATAAATCTAGCATAAATCTTTAGAGCAAGTCACTGGGTGTAAGCCCATTCATGAATGTTTCCTCATTGTATTAATCAAACCAACTCTTTAAAATAAGTGACGAGCTAATCAGAAGGTTTGAACTGCCTCTTCAGTATACGGAGGTGTTTTTTTCCCAAAGATTATTACCTTGGGCTCTTGCAATTAGACATAATATTTCTTTCAAGTAGAACACTCGCTTTTGACAGATCTAAAGAATGACAAACTCAGTTGAATGACAATTCAAAGAGTTGGCCTTTCGTTCCCAGCAATCTGTCCCAAGATTATGAAAAAAAATAAGTAAATGTGTAGAACACTTTTAATCAACAGGGAGGAAATGATAGTACTAATTCTTTTTTTGAAAAAAATAAAATAAAATACATAGTCAACTATACAGCCAGCGACACTGCATCCTGGAACAGCTGCATTCAGGTAATTAAATTTTTTGAAGAACAGAGCATCGCTCTCATAGCTGGGATATTCATAATATTTACTTTTGCCTAAGGAAGGGAAACTGCTAAGTCATCATCTAGAGGAGCTTTTCCCTCTCTAGGAGATTAAGTTAGATAGCTTTGCTCTGGTATATGTACCGAATAAGGCCTTAGAACCTCTCTATTACATATATGAGTGAGGATGATATGGGATTGTCATTCTTCATCATGACAAATATTACCAGGTGGTGGGATACATACAGCTTAGCTATACAAGCTACAAACTGTATATTCAGCTTGACTATCCTCTAAAATTATAGTAACTATAATAATAATGGAAAAATAATATATAAAATGTATTATAAAATTATAAAATGTATTATAATCTGATACTTGCGGACCCTGCCTGATAGTGGCGGGGTTTAGAGCTTTTGAGAGTTCAAAGCATTTGAATGTGTGCTATCCATCTGTCCTGGGGGACACCTGGGAGATATAAGTCTTGACTGATGATAAGAAAAGACAGTATTTTTCATCCATTATAAAATACAGCAAAAATTTTTGTAGAAAAGGATTTTTCACATCTTAAAGAACCAATGTTAGCCATTTGATTCTAAAACCACCAATTTCGGAATATCCTGCATTAACATGTCAGTACTTTGGGAAAAGACAAACAAGAAAATCATATTCTTACATTTTTTTAAATTATTTTTTAAAATTCACAAACTTGAAAAAAGAAGTAAAGCTACTCCAAATAGATATTCATTCATATATTCATGTGCTAATACATACATGGGTAATTCCAGAGAAAGTAGGAATCTTTATTTCAGCCTTCTAAAATAGAGATGTGATCTAGATGTCATGTTATTAGTGGAAAGGTGAGTACTTCCACAGAGCAGTACATCTAATCCTAAAATAGATGCTCAAAGTAGTTAGGTCAGTCACATCATTACTGCACAAGTAAAATACAGCAGATGAGTTCAGTGCAAGAAGGTGATGTAGAAATCATGTGTGTCTAGATAAAAACAGAACAAAACAAAAACAAACAATAATGTTTTACCTTAATTGTGATATGCTAAAGGTCATCAACCAAAAAATATTGAGCTACATATTTGAGCTACTACTCAAATATGCTGCTGCTTCTGTTTCTAATGACTAATAGTAACTGCTGATCAATGATAGCAGCACATTGCTTTTATTTTAACAGCAGCTCTGTGAATTAAGTGTAGAGACCAAGACATATCAACAGCATGCTGAAATATGTCCAATTTAAATCTCATCCATTCACACTCAAGGCAAAACAAAACCACATACAGCTGTAAATTTTGTCTTTAATGTATTATAGAGTTGAGAACAAAACATAGGTATTCATTTGCGATGGACTGTCAAAGCAGTAATATATTCCTTCTCACATTGATTACTAAAAAATTCCTCAGCTGGTCTTAGTTGTTATATGTGCTCCATCTGTTATGGATGGGCTGAAACTACTCTTTGACCAAAGAGGATTATCTTCAACTTGCAATTGCAATCTTGCAAGCATAAATTTAAGTACAACCTAAATGAATTCTTTAGGGGATGCTCAGTCCAGTGTGTCCAAGCATATTTGGGTTATAAACAGTTTAAAGCAGACATGTTGATGAAAAGTAAGCAGAAAGTGGAATAAAGCAGAACATACCATGTCCAAGGACATTTCAGAACCTCTCTCTCCAAAAGCACTGGTAGTGCTTACAATGGAATTTCCCGGTATGTTCTTGCAGATTTTTAACAAAATAGTGATAGAGTTTGACATCTATGTCTATTTATTATCCATAGCTTCTTTGTTTTCAACTTCAGCCCTCATAACAAGGTGACATTTTGGAACCAGTGTTGCCATTAAATTGAGTAGTGCCTTATTTCTGAAGTAGCAATATCTATTTTAATGGAAGCATTTAATGGCATGGCACATACTTCAGTAAAAATGACAGTGACAGAATAAGACCCTTATTCTACACTATATCACTTAGAGAAAGAAGACAAGAATAGGCTATAAAAGCAGGATTCATGTGAGACTTTGTCCAGTTTATCACTGAAGAAAGTGAAAGGAATGAGTCATCATACATTTCTAAAGAGCGCATTAGATAAGGAGTAAAAAAAAGTGGTTGTTGATAAAAAACAGGTAAGTCTTTCAGCTTTGTTAAATATTAACCCATATATATTTATAATTACTTAATAATTAATAGAATGTTATCTTGGAGAGTCATTCCAAAGGACAAGAGGGAAACTTGAAGCACACACAACCCAGCAACCAGACACCATTTTGTGACAAACTGTATAGGCACTCATCTCATCCTACCTAAGCCTCACGGCAGAATGGTGGAACTTGTCAGAGAGCAAAGGCTGCAGCTCCAGCTAGTGTGTCAACACCATATACTCCAGCATAGCCAATGTGTCCACCCAGACAGAGCTGCTGAAGGGACGGGCTGGAGTGAGAACCTCACACTGCAGAAGTGTGATTGCTTGGCCAAGCAATCCTCCCAGACAAAGGGAGGAGGTTTGGAAAGACTAGTTGAATCTAAAGTATGCAGGACTGATGTTACACACAGGGGTTTGACTAATTAGACCACCAGACTCACTGATAGTGTCTGATGGAGTCAATCCCCAGGGGGGAGGGAAAGAGCATATTCAGGCACAGGCTTGCCAGGCTTATGGCTTTACATTACAGTTTCCAGTGGAGGAAAGCCTCTATCCATCCCTCTCCTGCCAACTTAATCAGCAAAAGATGTTCAGAGCCTGGAGAAGGATAATAAATTAGCAGGAGAGAACCTGAAGAGAAGTACAGAGAAACTCCAGCCACTTTAGACAGTAAGTCTTCACAGGGATCTTACTTTTACTTTGCAAATGTAGCATCAGGAATAAACAAGTTGACCTCCAGAGCTATGATTATATAAGCTTTCTAGAGACATGGTGGGCTATCCTTTATGACAGCTGTGTTGGAATGGAAGTATAAAGGCTCATCAGGAAGGACACAGGATTCTTAGAAAGGACAAACAGGTTAGAGGAGAAGTAGGTGTTACTCTTCATGTGCTGTTTGGGGACGGATGATGAGCCCAGCAGAGAGTTTATGGGTCAAGATTAAAAGGAGGGCAGGGCCAAGTGACATCAGTAGTGAGCTGGGGGTTGGCCTCTTGTGTAACTAGTGATAGAATTAGAGGGAATGGCTTCAAGCTGCGCAGGGGCTGGACATTAGGAAATACTACTTTTCTGAAAGAGTGGTCAGGCAGTGGAATGGGCTGCCCAGGGAGGTGGTGGAGTCACCGACCCTGGAGGTGTTCAAGGAATGTTCGGATTTTGTGCTGAGGGACATGGTTTAGTGAGAACTATTGCTGATAGGTGGATGGTGGACTGGATGATCTTGAAGGTCTTTTCCAACTTTGGTGATTCTGTGATTCTCTGGTTCTGCGATAGTGGGGGTCTGCTTCCAATCTTCAGACCAGGATGGCAGGCTGGTTTGCAGGGAAACCTGATAGCAATCTAAGTGTTTTAATCTAATCAAGTGTTCCAGGCTAGATTAGATCAGCCTTTGAGCACCCTGATCTAGTTAGTGGAAGGTGTTCCTACTTATAGCAGAAGTTTGTAAATGGATGATCTTTAAGTTCCCTACCAACTCAAACCATTCTATGATTCTATGCTTTGATGATTCTATGATTTTAAGACAGTGAAGAGTTATTTTCAAGGAAAGTAAAAATAGCTGTGCCTTTTTCTTTCTGATTATTATTTAACATATAAAATAATAATACTAATAAGAAAATTATAAAAGCTTGAGATGTGATATTGTTGGACTAACTTATATTGTTTTAATTTTAGAAAAAAATGATTCCATATTAAGAAGGACAAAAACAGTCAAAGAGATACATAAAAGCACTGGAATACACAAAGTATTTGGCTGTTTCTGAAACCTGCATTACAAAAGATATATGGTTCGTGGATGGATGTTCTACTGTCTAGTAAACTTCACTTAAAGATATGTCTGTGTTTGGGGCTTTCAGAAAATGATTTTATCTTTCATACTTGGATCCTCCAGTGTCTAATGAGAATTCATGCTGCTGTCTTTCTCTACATGGATTCATTAGTTGGTGTTTTTTACTTTCCTAAGAGTGATTTTCATAAGACCTTATGTCAGACCTTAATAACTTTGAGAGTGCTATCCCATCTGTCATCTTTGGCTGGAACATAAATTGGCCATATCAATTAAGAAACAACTGGGTGGAGTGGTGGGGAGGGAAATAGAAAAATACAGAAACTCTCACACAGGCAGTGTGTATCTAATTTTCTTAAGTGTCTAAGTGAGTTATTTGCATGAGAAAAAAGATTTAGATCACACAGGCTAAACAGGGATTAGCTCTCTATTTCACTGGGCAATCTCAGAAACCCAAATTTCTTATACAAAAAACAAGCAGTAGTAGGAAGCTACCAAAAGCAGATTCTGGATATTTACATTAATTATACATAATAATCAGTGAAAATACTAAGCCTTGCCTTCTCATTTCTCTTCATGTGTGACTTTCACTGTCCCAAAGGGCTGCAAATTCAAAGGCCATGTTCCATTTATAGACATAAAACATAAGGCTCATACTTCTTTCTTTGTTCATCATTTACTGGATATATTGTAATTCCTTCATTAAATAAAGCTTTGGTCTTGCAGGCTGCAGTCTGTTCAGTACACAACTATAATTAATTTTCTGATTGGCATCCACCATTTAGAGTGTTTCAAGGACAGGTAATTTCAAAAAAATAGTATGGGATGAAGTGTGTATCACAACGTTAGAATTATGGAAGAGAACCATTTTAAATCACATTGTGGTGAAGTGGGCATTTATTTGTAGAAACATCCAAGTTAATATTTCCTCATTCCCCATTGCATTAAGATATGTAAAAACAAGTTGAATGCTAGGACATCTATTGTAACATGAAATTCAAGTTTTCAAACACAACAGCTCCATTATGTTACCTTTAAAGGTGAAAAAAACTGCAGAAAAAGTGGGAAAAAAAACTCCTTAAAAAATATGCCAGCTTACGTCAGCAGATTTGTAACTTCAAATTTTGCTTTTCCTGATTTACTGTGATTTTAATATCTTAGTCTTCATTTTTTTTAGATTAAACAAGAGAATCACAGAATCACCAAGGTTGGATAAGACCAACAAGATCATCCAGCCCAACCATCCACCTGTTACCAGTAGTTCTCATTAAACCATATCTCCTCAATATCTCCTCCAAGAGATTACAGTAATAGTCAAAACACCTATTGAAGACTGATAGTTAAAAATCAGGTACTGATTATGTAAAGGCAAACCTTCTGTACAGGGCAGCCTCCACACAGCATACAAATGTCGCATATGCCTTTAAAGTTGTGAAAAAATCTTGACAGACAATTCCTCATTAAAATCTGATAATTTTAATCAGAGTTCTTTGACTCCCTCTAATTGGTAACAACAGAACTAAAGCAATCTCTGCTTTTGGCATTCTGTCTGTCTCATTTATCTCGTAAGAATTAGAAAGAAATATATAGAAGAAAAAATGCTTTATTAGTCATGGGATTTAAAAGACATCAATTAACTTCTTTAAACCCCCCTCTTTTTTTCCTTTAAAAGACAAGGCAATTTGTTTCCTTGATGTGTGAGCCGTCATCAAATCTAAATTCACAGCAAGAACACTTCTGAGATAGCCCAAACTTATCATGAGGTTAATGAACCATTGCACTAGTCCGATCAAACCCATTTGTCAATGAATAATATTGCTCATCTGTTATCTTGCAACACAATTTAGAATAAAACTGCCAAAGTAAGAACTTATTTATGTTTCTCTTTAGCAAAGATTGTTTCTTCAGACTGGAAAATGTGTATATAATGGGTCAATAGTGTTAAAAGAGTTTATTATTTTGCACTGAAAGTTACAAACTCATTTTGAGCTGATTTGTGGTTTTTGGAACATAGATGTGATGTGAGAGCAGAGTTGGACATACAATATGGCAAGTAATCTCTGTTGTGAGGCCTACTAGGATGATTTAATACAGGACTGTGTGTGGTTGATGATACCCAAAAACCTTCATTGAAAACAAAGGCTGAAAATTTAAGTATAACATATTACTACCGCCAGGATGCCAGATCTTTGATATTGTTTTTTTCTTTTTTTTTTCTTTCTTCTTTTTTTTTTTTTTTTTTTCCCGTACATTAGATACAATTTAATCTGACTGTAGTATATTCACTTGGAAGGAATTAAATAGCCTCAACATAAGAGCCCTATCACATTCTGATTTTGGGGAGTTACACAGGCTGTGAGTAGAGCAGTCAGTATGAATATGGAAAATACAACTTCAATTTTACTTTATTATTATTATTATTAGATGAAAATCCCTCAACAATGTCCAGATGTTTTGTGATATTTCCCTGTCTCTTTGGAAGCAGCTGTGTTCTGAAAAAGCAGAAACAAAATTTTTAAGAGATAATAGTATGTCTTATAAAGACAGGAAAAATAGAAACAAGAAGTTTTAAGAACAAAATGTTACATAACTCAGGGATAAATGTATTTAGTGTTGCTGATCATGGACAATCTCTAGCAATTTACAATAAATTATTATAAGGGTTAATCATCTTTACTGCCAATGAACACTATTTTTTATTTTCATCCTAACACTTCAACTTTCCAGTACTAGAACCTGTAGTTTCTGATGTATTCAAGAGACTGTTTAAACTTGTTCTTATCCCTTTTGGAGTCAAGTCATTCTTTGAAAATCTTATTTGTAATGTAAAGAGTTTGATCAGGTGGAATCTTTAATATTAGGACTTGCAGATGAGACAAGTAAAGAAGTGTTTTCTATTCCAGCGCAGAGCTGTGAATGAAATAATCAAGGCCTGGATTTCTCAAAGAGGCCTCCAGGAGTCAGCTAGCCAATTCAGAGGTAGATGCATAGCTCACCGTTAGATCTCTTTGAAAATCCCAGAGTTAATTATCAGTGTTTGTACAACTCTTTGAACCTTCAAGATATTTGAATAAAGGTAAGTGCGATGATAGTTTGTATTAAACACAGCTTGTAAATTATACAAATCACACTTCAAATCCCTGAATAGATTGATCATGTTCTGGGAGTTTTCCCTTTAGGACAAGTATAATCAGATTCAGTTACAATTCAATAATGCATAACATAAGCTTTTTAAACAGATCATTGGAAACTACAAAGCAAGAGACTGTGAAACTAACCTTGGGGTAAGTATCTACGAGTTCCACTTTACGTTCAGCATAACATTTAAAACATGATGACAAAACAGCATTGCTTTTTGACTTTTTCAACTCTGTGTTGGTACAGATGAACTGAACTCCTGAAAGGAAGTGAATGTGTGTGGAGTGCAGTAAAACTATTGTAGATAACCAAAATATAGATATAGAATTATATGTATTTAGTCATTGTTAAGATAACATCTAGAGGCCTTAAATCCAGGTACACGTTATGCTAGGTAAATAATAGGTACAGTAGGAAAATGACCATGTCCATAAATTAGTGGGATTCAAGTAGACCATACAGATAAAATGTAAAGAGGTATTGAAAAATAGAGGTATTGAAAGACTGTGTTTTAGTTGTAATCAGTGGCCGAAGCAATTCCTCCTCAAACACCATCCTAGACTCCAAAATCCTCTGACATTATTGTTATTTTGAAGTAAAACACTGAATGAAATTCACATTGAAAAGCAAAAAATGAAAAGGAACAAATAATTCTCTTCAAAGCTGTTTTCTTTGATAACAAACTTACTAAAATTAAATGGCTTTTTTTTTTCTTTTTTCCTATTTTGTTCATAAACCATGACAAACTGGTTGAGAAAATCAATCCATTTGGGACAATAAGCAGTAAAAGGCTTATGAATATCACTCAATTTATGAATTTACTAACTTGATGCTTAATAAATAATGCTTGTTTCTTGTATAAAACCAGCATGAGTTTAATATCTTTTAACAATGTTTAAGGTATTTTATTTCTGAAACCTGTATAACTCTTGTGCTATCTTCCAATTTGAGCACTTTCTAACAAATACTATTTTACATATGCCTCCCTAGATACTCTTAGGATGTAATTTCCAAACTGCCTCCAGATGTATTCTAGAAACTACACTGTGTTGTCACGGAGTTGATCAGATCAATCTATGTCCGCGACAGGGGCGACAGGCCTCCGCCCTCCCCCCCCCCCCCCCCAACCCCAATCCCACAAAAAATGGGAAGGAAGGAAGGGAGGAAAAGAACAGCGGCAACAATCTATGGAGGAAAACTTATTTTACTACAATATTGGAATACAAAATAACACAATATATACGATTTAATTGAAATTGAGATTAATAAATCAGACAAGATGAGAGAGAGAGAGTTCCCGGGACCGATTCAAACCTGAAAAGCTTGGAACGGCTAGGAAAGCACCCTCCAGCACCCACTGCCAGGCAGCAAGAGAGAGCCCCCCCCCACCCGGAAGGGCCAGATCCCGTGACTGCTGTAATGTACAGGGATAGGTAGCTGGGATTGGGGCAGTGACACTTCAATGCCCCGTACACTACATGATGTTTTGATGTGGAATACTGAAATCCAAAAAAAACAAAAAAAACAAAAACAAAAACATAGAACCATGACAACATCTAGGAGCTAAGAGGCTTATGGGCAGTGGTTCAGACTTGCTTATGTATGTATACTATACACATAGCAAAAGAGCCATTTGGACTTCTGTGATTTGTTATTTGTGGCAGCACTAGCTTCCAGGCATAAAAAGCTCAGTATTATGAAGACTTACAGGAGAATGTTACTTAGTACGTGCATTTTAGTACCTAGTACCAGAAGACTAGTGACTAACTCAAGCCTTTCTCCAGAGAGAGAAGACTGATAAAAAATATTTTGGAATGCCCTTGCATAGTACTACCTAGAAAGTCATTAATTTTGTTGACTACGTGATGGTAGTCCTTTTTTGTCCAGACTGTGCATGTTCAGTTCCTAAGTTGTACATATATGGTATGAGACAATCCCTACCCTGCCTTTCCTGCAAAAATTCAATTTAAATACAGAATTCAATTTAAATACAGAAGGACTTTAAATACAGAAGTAGTACCTATAAACTCTAAATGGCAAGTGTAGTACTTGTGATATTTTTTTTTGATTTTGTCTTTTAATTACCTAAATGATGATTATTTTTTAAAACCATAGAATCATAGAATGGCTTAGGTTGAAAGTTGCTCTGGGCAGGATTGTCAACTACTAAATTATACAATAGATAAATATTTGAGTAGGCTTCCCAAGGCTCTATCCAATCTGGCCTTGAACACCTCCAGGTATGGGACATCCACAGCTTCTGTGGCAGTCTGTTCTAGCACAAGGAAGGTTTTCTCCCTAACATCTGATCTAAATCTACTTTTTTTTTTTTTTTTTTTTTTTTTTTACTTTAAAACCATTCATCCTTATCCTATCACTATCAAACTATGCAAAGATTCTCTCTTCTGACTATAAGCTTTTAAGTACTAGAAGGCCATGACGAAATCTTCCTCGAGCTTCTCTGAACAAGCCCAACTTTCTCAGCCTTTCCTCATAGCAGAAGTGCTGCAGACCTCAGAGCATCCTCATGGCTCTCCTCTGGTCCTGCTCCAACAGCTCTATGTCTTCCCTGAGCTGGAGACCTCAGTTGCGGACACAGTATTCCAGATGTTGCCTCATGAGGTCAGAGTAGAAAGGGACAATCACATCCCCGTCCTTTTGACCATCTCTCTTTTGATGCAGCCAAGCATGCTGTTGGCCTTCCGGGCTGCAAGTGTACACCACTGACTCATGTCTAGTTTTTCATCCATCAGGATCCCCAACTCCTTATCCTTAGGGCTGCACTTTATGAACTTTGGAGATTTACAGAAAAGGCTGTAGTGTGGTACCATGTCATAGAAGTCCAGGCAGATGGCAACAGTTGTCCTTGCTTCGTCCTCTGATGCTGGCAGTTCTTCTGGAAGGCCACAAGGTAGGCCAGGCACAATCTGCCCTTAGTGAAGATATGCTGGCTGTCTCACCTCTTTGTCTTGTATGTTCCTTAATATGACTTCCAGGGGAATGTGCTCCACGATCTTTCCAGACATGGAGGTGGGGATCACTGCCTTGTAGATTCCTGGCTCTTTTTTTTCTCTTTCTTAAAAATGAGAGTAATATTTCACTTTTGCCAGTAACAGGGTACTTCACCTGATAGCCATGAATTTTCACATATGTTGGAGAATGGCTTAGCAACCTCATCAGCCAGTTCTCTCAGGCTCTGGAGTGCATGTCACCCAGCCACACAGACTTCTACACATACAGTCTCAGATTTACTCTTCCAATCCACACTCCATCTCTAATACTCACTCAAAAAGAAAATATAATATGAAATAAAGGACCAAATTATGAAATGTATGTTTACCAGATGGACAGCAGGCTAAAGAAATAAATTTATTCTGCAATGTACAGTGTAGTACAATAATGGTACAAGTACAGTGCAATAACAAAGATTAAAGCAGTATCATTTTGGGTTGTGACCATACTTTATTTTGAAATTATAATAAAACTGTCCAGTCATGGCTAATCTGGAGTCAAACTAGTCATCCACAGAAGACAGTTTCTACAGTAAGCAGTTATTACTTCCTTTATCCATCTAAACTAATTCTAGATGATTTATCTGAAGAGAAAAAAAAAATTCACTTAAGGCAACTTTGTGTATCTTAAGTAAGATAGAGCCATTTCTAAATAATGTTATATTTTTAAAAAATGTAAGACATTGTTATTCAAGCCAAAGTTTTGACAGAAACTGTTATGATCTCAGAGTTCTCTACTTGTGAGCATTTAATGGATGTTTGATAGAGATAAAATTTAATTTCTTGTGGCCTTTAGATTTTATAAAAATTCTGTGATTATTTCTTCTGAAACTAACTTAACTGGTATGAAGATTTCACACTGAGATGTAAAAAGAAGCACTGATTAAGGGTATACAGCAAACAATACTTTTGACTTATAGCTATTTTATTGTTCGCCTGTGGTTATGGAGATTTTTCTACTTTTCTTCGGAAGTATTTTGCAAAAGGCCTCACTATATTGCTCGTTGAGTTAATGGGCTTGCTTACTCATCTTGGTTTGGAGAACAACAAAGGAAACTGCATGTGTCCCAATTTATACTGCAAATGGAACAAATGTCTTCTGTAAGTATAAAAGGATGATTTCTTTTAAAGAATAAAGCCCTCTGAAACCAATTAATAGTTGACCTACATAGTAATGCACGTATCTCCATGTTTCCTTCCTTTTTTTTTTTCATAGAAATGATATTTCTGTAGCAGGGAAAAAACAAAAAAAAACAAAAAGCAGAGTAAACAAGTATGTTATCCACTTCTTCAACAAAAACTTTGAGGTTAAATATGTAAGCACTTTTTGCACAATTTCCATACAATTAAGACCATTTTATCTTTATAATCTGCTACAATTGTAACTGGGGAAAACAAACTGGAACAAATCTTTATCCACCTTAATTCTTCCTTGATATCTTTTTGCAATGTACAATAGCCAGTGAGAACCTGAGAATACATGAAGAGAAACTTTCATTCTAAAGACCCAGCTCCACAAATCATTTGTGTAGCTAGGGGCAGACAGTGTGAAAGGCCTTGCTGAAGTCTAGGTAGACTACATCAGCAGCCTTTCCCTTGTCTACCAGACAGGTCACTAGGTCATAGAAGGAAATCAGGTTGGTCAAGCAGGACCTGCCCTTCATGAACCCATGCTGGCTAGGCCTGATCCCCCAGTTGTCCCGCACATGCTGCGCGATCTCCCTCAAGACAAGCCGCTCTATAACCTTCTCTGGCACCGAGGTCAGGCTAACAGGCCTTTAGTTCCCTGGATCCTTCTTGTAGATGGGAGTCACACTGGCAAGCCTCCAGTCTTCTGGGACCTCAGCAGTCAACAAGGAGTGCTGATAGGTAACGGCGAGCAGCTCTGTTATCACCTCTGCCAGTTCCCTCAGCACTCTTGGATGAATCCCATCCAGCCCCATGGACTTGTGACAGTCCAGCTGGACTAGTAGGTCTCTGATTGCGTCCTCCTGAATCCCGGGGGGTTCTGTCTGCACTCCAGCTGAGACTACCAGGTCAGAGAGTGGAGTTCCCTGAGGATACCTGGTCTGACCTTTAAAGACAGATGTAAAGAAGGCATTCAGAACCTCTGCCTTTTCTTATCCTCAGTGGTCACATTCCCAGCCTCATCCAGTAAAGAATGAAGATTCTCCTTAGTCCTTCTCTTACCGTTGATGTATTTGTAAAAGGGTTTCTTGTTCCTTTTTACCCCAGCAGCCAGGCTGAGTTCAAGCTGGGCTTTTGCCTTTCTGATTTTCTCTCTACACATCTTAACAACTTCTCTGTACTTTTTCTGAGACGCCCGTCCCTTCTTCCACAGGAGGTAGATTCTCTTTTTCTCCCAGAGCCTCAAGAATAGCTCCCTATTCATCCACGCTGGTCTTCTTCCCCACCAGCTCATTTTGTGGCTTGGGGGGACAGCCAGCTCCTGTGCCTTTAAGACTTCCTTCTTGAAGAGTGACCAGACATCTTGGACCCCTTTACTCTGTAAGACTGAAACCCAAGGGATTCCCCCTACTGGCCTTCTGAACAATTCAAAGTCCACTCTCCGGAAAGTCCAAGGTAGCAGTTTTGCTGTTCCCCCTCCTGGCTCCACCAAGAATCGAGAACCTTACCATTTCATGGTCGCTCCGTCCAAGACAGCCCTTGACCTCCACATCTCCCACCAGACCTTCTCTGTTTGCGAACAGCAGGTCAAGTGGGGCAGCTCCTCTTGTCGGCTCTCTCACCAGCTGCATCAGAAAGTTATCCTTCATATATTCCAGAAACATCCTAGACAGCTTCTTCTGCATGAAGTTGAAATCAGACTTCAGGATTGAGCACTGTGAGAAGGTAAGTAGTTATATCAAGAAAAAGGATACTGTCATATAAAAAACTAAATGAATCACAGTCAGAAGTAACAAAAAATAAAGACTGTACCAGAGTTAAACTCACTTTTTGAAGTACTGCAAAGAAGGGAAAAATGTAAAGAATAACAAAGGCACAAGAATAAATGTTTTTGCATCAATCATGAGTATCTTTAGACTGGATGGTTGGACTAGATGATCTTGCAGGTCGTTTCCAACCTTGCAACTCTATGAATCTATGATTCTATGATTCTGAAACATGAAAAGAGGATGCTAACCATCAGAGTTGAGCAACATCTATCTGAAATGGAAAGAAGAGGACAACATTTTAATTACTCTCAGAACAGAGAATACTACATTTATTGATGATATTATATAATATACTTCACAGCACGAGAAGGATCTAGTTCTATATCCCATTGATAAAAAAGGACTTCTGTTTTCTAACAACATTTCTTTGATCCAGATTTTATCTCCTTCTGCTTTGAGAGTGGATTGAATTCCTGTTTTACCTTGATTGACTGTAACTGAATGGTTTTGGTACTAAATTTCATCAATAATTACACAGTGTCTTTGTGTTGCTTTCAAGTACCTGATAAACAAGTGACTCAAAAATAAATATGTTATATTGTTCAGAGATGTACAGAAGAATGTAATTAAGAAGACACCTCCATTCGTAAGCAATATGGAAGTTATGTGTTTGCACAGTAGACAGAACAAGCAAACCTTTATTTTCAGTACTACATGTAAAGAGATGAAAACCACTATTGTCCTTGTACAAGATAACCCCTAAGAATTTAAATGGGAGTGTACAAATCCATGTTCTTTGTTCTACTCATCTGTAGAGAGTTCACTGCCCACGGTATAAATGAGTGCTTGCCTCTTTGCTTTTTCTTCCTCTTTTGCTGATAATACTCCTCTCTTTGTTCAGTAAATGGAGCCATATTTAACAATTAGACTATATATATAGATAGATAGATAGATTTTTTTTTTTCAGAAGCATGCAGCACTGCCAGCTTTGTGTTTGCATTAGATAGCCTTCAAATACAATTTTTGGATCACTGCACCCTGAGTTTATTTTCACTTTGAGCTACTGTCTCCTCATTTACCCTTCCTAATATTGTCTGTAAAATATTATCTTGACAATTTCTGTTACGTGAAACCATTCTTCATTGCCAGTGATCTCTACCTTACTGAAATGCTTTCTCAGATATTTGCAATGCAACTCTCTCCTACACTAAATTCTTATTAAAATTAAATAATAGTATTTTCCACATATCTATCAGCACATACAATGACTATGTATAGTTGCATCTCTATCAGTTGCAGAAGTATAATGTAAAAACTATTATGCAGACTTCAGAAATGCTGTATCACAGCAGGACAGCAGTTTTCAACAGCTGCATGCATAGGTAGCTTCTGCAACATCCAGAAAAAGCTAACAATAAACAAACAAACAAACAAATAAAAAAGTGTATTTTCTAGGCTAGCATTCTGTATACAGAAGTGTAAATCAACACTAGCAATTTATTGGAGGTCCATAAAAATAAAAATAATAAAAAAAAATCCAGCATCTCTGAGTTAAGCTAAAAGTAGGAAGAAGTTCATCAAATAGTAACTTAGGAGGATAGTTCCATAGACCAACTGAATTTGATTTTTTAAAACTGAATATAAATATATAAGTGAATATAAACTTGGTTTGTAAGTAGTAATGGATGTCTAAAGTTTGAATATTCTAAAAATTCCATTTACATTTTTTTCCAGATGATTGTGCCACCTGCAGAGCTTTATGTACCCTTCTTTGAGCTGTAACTCCTGTATGCCAAAACAATCTCATTTTGGGTTATTTCCCTAGAATTTCTTCCAAAAGGATTAGCTGGAATGTTTTTCAAGTATTTTTATGTTCTTGTCCTCTGAAATAGCTGCATTATAAGAACAGCTTTCCTTAAAAGTCCAATGAAAAAGTAAGTTGTCAGCAAACACAAGATTAATACTCCTAACACCTACATGTGATTAGTATTTAAAACTAATGTGATAATCTATACTAAATAGTCTGCAGTCTCTCATTTGGAGAAAATTAGCGAGAAAGTAGGGAAATGACAGGATAGACCTGGAAGCCACTAGTTCAGAGGAGTCTGAGATATTTCCTACCAAACTGTTGCTACATATGTTACACTCTTCACTCTAGAGGAATAAAACAAGAGATGGTGGTTATCTGATCTGGGAAATATGACTTTATGCAGCTTCTCCTTTTTCCTTCTGTTTGCAAACGTAATATAAGATGTGAAAATACATCTTTCCAATAACAGCAGGCAATGAAACTTTACAGTATCTGTGTTCAAACAATTACTGTTCTTGCAACTGCTTTCTTGGGCTTCTTCAAAATAACCCCACAGACCTAGTAAATTTTAATAAAAATACAAATATCAACAAGTGCAGCTGAGATATTTCAGTTACTGCTTCCATTAAAATGTGTGGGTCTTTAAAATCTCAGAGAGAAATATCAGCATCACGTGTTGTGGTCGTTACTATGGTAACTATACTTTTAGCTTTTGCTCAATAATGGTATGAACTACCTCTTAAGCCTGTGAAGCAACATGACCTGCTGAAGTCTAAATTACTAGGGTTCCACATGCTTATTTACACATTCATTTCTGTTGCATTTTGCCCCTCAAAAATAAATGGATTTTAACAAAAAAGCAAAGAATTTGACCAAAGGAACCCTTTCCACTACTTTCTATGCCTCTAAATTTTTGGGTTATAAGAAATACGATGTAGGCACTTATGCCAAAGTAGAAGAGTTTTACATCAATCCAAAACTTCTATCATTCTGTGAAATAACAGCTGGGAAAGCCTCATTCTCCAGAATAGTAAAATTCGCTTGTATTCAATCATATTTTATGTGAAAGAGTACAAAAAGATCCAGAACGTAGGACTACCAACTGCACAAAAACTTAAAATGTTGACTATCTAACCAATTTTTATTAAAGCATCCACTGTTTCACACACATATCATCTCCATTTGAGATTGTCTCCATTAAACATGATTAATGGGCATAAAATAATGAAGTTCTTTCTTGAGTTCTTTCTCCAAAACAAATCACCTTTTAAAGCTTACTTGTTGTTCTTTATTATTTTGGTCAAAATTTAACATATTTTAACTTTGTAGGAAGAAAACAAAAATTTTTTCAAGGGAAAGAAGTTTCATAACATGTTTCTCAGTTAGTTCAAACCTGCAAACTAATCTCATAACAGAAAAAAAATTAGATGGAAGAGATGAAAGACCAGTGCTTTGATTTTGCTGACAAGATGAGAAGCAGAGAAGAAAAGTTGGAGGGGATTAGGCTTGCAGGACAAGTTGCCTGCATTACGGTGATTTTATCTAGATGCCCAGATGTGAGTTTCGTATCCAAATCCAGAAGTAAATAAATATCCATTCAACAGAATATACAGACAGATTTGGTTTACAGTACAGGAGATGGACAGTTGTAAAACTCTAGATTCTTTTGACTAGACCTCCATTAACTACACTGAGACTTTAAACTTTTTGGGTCACAAATAGACAACACTTAAGTTTAGATAAACTAATAAATCAATATTTTCACCAATAATTTGAATTTCTGAAGTAGAATTTTATTTATTTAATAACATGGAGATATTCTGTATGTTATGTAAGTGTTCCATTTTGCAGTAATTTAGATGGGCTGTTCTTTTATATACATACATATACATATGTTTTACTGGACAATATGTGTGTTACTTGTCCTTTCTGTCATCTCTGACTAAATACCATATCTGATATGACATGCTATCACTACAATCTCTACTACATACTCCAGTAGCTTCTTTAAGACATCTCCTTTAATCTACAATGTAGGGCTTGGGTTAGATCACTATCAGTGATTACCACCCCATTATAGTATTATGTCTGTTAGAGCTACTAGAGCTACAGTTTGATTCTGTTACTCAAACTGAGGTGTATAATGTCATTTGAATGCACAGTGTATCCCACGCAATGTAGCCACCACTTAGTGCAATTAGCTCTCCACTAGGTCCTCCATTACATCTTCTTAATCTATGTGGATATTCTGAGTAACTCAAGGCATTTAAAACTGCATTAGATTCTTTAGTATGGGCAGCAAAATCAAACCTTAAGTATCTAACACAGAATGAGAATAATTACTCAACTAGAACATCCGTGCCTCTCTGCTGCTTTCATGGAGAGCTGAGCCGGACAACTGAAATGTAGCTGTCCTTAGAGTACATAAAAAAAGCTGGCTGAAGTCAGATCAAACCTTGCTGATTCAGCAGCATGCAAAGTAGATCTTTTCTATAGACTTATAAACTTTCATTTAAGTCAAACAGCAATTTCCTCACTTATTATTTGCTATGGGACAAATACAGATTCAACCAAGCTTATCACATATGAGAATATGCCCTGCACTAATAATCAAAAATCGCTAACTTCAAGTTTTCCAATCTAAGACTATTCTGAATTAGACTGTGTACACAGTTAGAAGGAAAATATGGATTAATTACAATACAACTGCCTGAGAAAGATGGCAATACTTCAATCCTACAAAATATGAAGTGCTCCTAGTGGGGAGCAAAAGAAAAGCAAATCCTTATGTGGTGATGACCTGAAAAGAAAGAGCTTGTCAAATAAACATTTACTGCAGAATTAAAATAAATGTGATTATTTATTTATTTATTCTGTGGAGATGCCAGAAAATAGGATAAGGAAGGACTATCTGTACCTTCTAAAATATCTGCAGTTTTACATGATTTACATATTTCATGAGTAGGATAGGTTAAATAATTATGAAACTGTTTTGAAAAAAATGTAGTCTGACAGCAGCATAGTTAACATAGCCAAAAGTATTTAGCTGGACTAATTAATATCTTGAATTTTCAAGTAAATGTATAGTGTTTTTTTTTTTTTTTTTTTTGTTTTGTTTTTTTTTTTTTTTTTTATAGCATGAATGACATACTTATTATGTTCCTGCCATATGAGAAATAAATAAGGGGTACCTAACAGTGCAAACAGTTACATATGATCATCTTGATGCGCTGCTCATGAATATCCATAGGCTTCTCCTGGTGAGGAAATCAATAAAGTGAAGAATTATGAAAAAAATAATACAAAAGGTATTTATTAAGAGTTTAAGATTTTTGTTACTACATTCTTATAGTCTTCTCACATCCAAATCATTCTTTTGTGGTACAGAGAAACCTGTCTGGAAAAGATCTCTGGGATATGAAGTCCAGCCCCCGTTGTGATGTTCAGCTATATGTCTATTCCAGGAGACCTGTGTTCCTATAGAGCAAGGATTTTTTCTCCTTTATGATGTATCTTACAACTGTTATATTAATTATATTTATTTTAAGAAGAATCATTAACTGCACAAAGATAGGAGATTTTTCTTGTTGCTTGTAAAACATTCTATTATTTCCAGATACCAGTAGATTTTGTCTCTTAAATTCTTGAAATAACAAGCTAAAAACAAATTATTAGAGTTTTTACAGATTTAGTGGTATGCAATTTATAGACAATTTGTTTGCAAACCCATAGTAGGCTCTGAGCTACAAACTGCTCCATTTCAATTCTCACACCTTGTGAGAGGCAGCAAGACACAGAAAAATGTATCTTGTCCACTCAAATTTGCTTCCTACCATCTGTTCCCTCCTCTTTGCTTTATCTCACTTGCTCAAGCCAAATATAATAGTGAGATATGCAAAAGCAAAGATGATTAGTATCACAACCCACACTGGAGATATGAAATGCAAAGAAAAGTTTGGGAATACTATGGAAATAAATCCGCACTGTAATGAACTAATGTACTCTGCTATTTGCCACCCTCTAGTAACTCACTTACAATCCTATTATCGGTGCTCATAAAGGGAATTGTCACATTTATAAAGTCTTGAGAATAAGCATTGCTTGCAAACAACGAGTAGAACTGTGATAGCAACAGCCAAACAGCTTATTTAAGCAAGTCTGTGATTTGGAATATAAAAGAAGCCTTACACCTCTGCTATTAGCAGAGAACAAGAGCTGCATATGTGAGTGTACATAGATGTGCAAATACTACTCCTTTGGACAGCTTCAGTGCTCTGTTTATGTCTCATCTCCCTGCAGAAAGCATTGTTATTTTTCTAGGACAGAACTGGATTTTTTTGTTGTTTGCTTGACTGCCATTTACAAAATGTTGGAATCACAGCAATTCCCTAGGTGCTCTCTCTCACCAGCACAGACACATTTTACAGCAATCTGTTCTTCTCTGCTCAGAAATCTCATTTTCCAAGAAATTAAAATCTGCCTCCAAATCTTTGTATGATCTAACTATCAGCAGTGGGAGTCATGTCAAGTAACTTTATCTGCTTACAATATGGACTTCCCCATATAGATTGTGAGGTTCATCATAATAAATGGATAAGAATTTTGCACTGTTGAGACTATTTATCTAACTTATTTCAGGCACTGATTTCAAGATTGTATAATTTGTCATTAGAGTCTTTCCATAAGGAGAGGCCAGATGACTGTATGTTTATATTATCCAGGACAACATTATGTCCGATAAATGCCTCCTACATTTATCAAGATTCAGAAAGCAGGATGAGTTTGTTGAGTCAAGAGTTGAAAGAATAGGCAAAGTGGGGCATTTTTCCCCCTTAGAGAAAGTTTATTTGGAGGAAAACATTTTCTGGATAGTAGAAAACTAAATCCTCAGTCAGGAATGGTAAATTCTTAATAATATTTAAAAACTTAAAATTCTGAAATTTTTCCATAGTCTATGTGGAAAGATGAATAGTTTGAGTTTTATCAAGGATTTTCCATGGCTTCCACATATTTTGTTTCTACTACTCTAGCACTTCTTGAGAGGACAAATGAGTACAGAAGGGCAATCAAATCTAAGTCTGGGGGAAGAATTAAGCAAGCAGCAGCTGGGAAGCTGACATGTGAGGTACTTCTGGGTCTCAAATACTTGAGATCAGTAGACTCATTCCAAAGCTGACAAAAATAAAATGAAATAAATAAAACTGACTCTTTTCATGTCTGAAAACCATTTCTAGAGTCTTGTCTTTAGCTACAGTTCTGAAATGTGTGACATTTCAGTATCTGTTGAGATGATACGCTCAAACCAGGACTATGTCCAATTTTTCCATGAAGACTGTGCTTGCAACAGAAATTCTGCTTCCCACACACATCAGTACAGTAGGTTTCTAAACACTTCTGTAAATCTTGCTCCAGTCGGCTTCAATCAATTTTGGAGCTAATCATGTATGTTTGGACAAAAAGAATTAAACCTTCGAACTTCCTTGGAAAGAAGTTCAGTATCAAACTTATGGTGCAGGAGGTAGTACTAAATTTTGTGCATTTTTTAAATTTTAAATTTTAAAATTTATTTAAAATTTAAATAAATTTTTTGTCAAAATTACACTAAACCTGAATAGATATAAAATATACAATTGGCCTTTGTTCAGCAAACAAACAAACTGAATTCAGACAGAGAAATCATTACTATATACTGAATTTTCTGACCTTGAATATTTTGTCCCACATGCAATACAATGCTGAGACATTGACCTGCAATCATCCAGTTCAGTGTTATGTATACAACATGGAAAGCAAACCCTAGGTGAGACATGTGAGGTCCTGTGCGGACACTCTCAAAGAACTCAAACAGAACTCAGACAGCAATTGGGAGGAGGGAATTTTTAAGCTTCATCGTTCTTGTGCCAAAACCTTTTTTGGATAAGACCGTTCAGTGAAGTGTCAGGGAAACACCTCCCAGGTTCGGAAAACAGATGCTTGAATGCTCTTGTAGAATCATAACACTTCAAAAAATCAGCAAGGTGCTGATGCTTCTCGGTACATTCTGAACTTGCACCCAATGATAGTCGATGTATATTAATCCTAAAACATTTTAGTGGGTTTATACCAGAACAACGTCACTAGCTTTTACCAAGATTAATCATTTAAAAAGAAAAGAAAAGGTCAAGAGGAGAACACTTTAACTGTTTTATTGATTCCTTCTGATTTGTATTTTTGTCAGTTTTTTATATTAAAAGATATTGAATTACTTTTTGCAGCATAGCCAAATAATTAAGTCTTCTCTGTTAAGGAAGATTATTATATTTCATTGAAATGTTGCTTAAGCATTCTATATAGATATATCAGGTTCTATGAGATAACTCATTTCTAATTTCATACATTTTTTACACTGTAATAGTGGAGTAATGAACTCTGCAAAACATTTAAATGTTAGCTCAAGAAGACTGAAATGTGAATGTCAGTAAATTTCTCTTAATTGGACAGGTGTCTTGTAAAATGGTGGTGTCTTTTGATTGAACCTGACTTAAACACTGATAGTTACTCAGAAATAAAAGACAATACTTAATCTTAGGAAAGTACCAACATAATGGATTTAAGGATATATTACAACACTCTTGGAGCTCTTTGACGGCAAATGATTGACAACACACAGAGAATGGAACAACCAGCACTGCTAGAAACTCAATTGGCTGATATGGTGTAATTAGTCTGAATTTGACCATTATCTTCAATCAAGAAGATGGTTTATCTGCAAACAGTGCTTCTAGTGTGAGTTCTTCTGTGCATCTTCACTTTTATTGCCTCAGAGCATGTGAAGCTTTGCTTCTTGGCATCTTATTACAGGTAATGTATTCCATGACTTAAATCAGTACCAAACTGAGATTAACATTAGAAGTAACAATCTACACATAGGACGCCTCACAGATTTGGTAATTACCGTATTGACAGCTAAGTCCTCTCCCAGCAAGGAATTTCATACCTGGCAATATCTGCAGAAAAACTGGACTAATTCCCATTACAAACACTAAGAATTATGGTTTAAACTAATGTTGGAATTTTGACCTAGGATCTTTACTTTCTGTATTGTTGTGTCTATATCTGTAGTTAACTTAAGCTATGGCTAATTCCATTTCACCTGCTTTTTTAATTTTTTTTCTTTTTTTTTTTTTTTTTTTAGTAAGTAATTTCTTCAAGTTTGTTTCAAATAATTTCGGAATTAATTGCATAGCCCTTGATGGTATTTGTTTGGTATTCATCTGCAAACTTTCCAAAGCAGCTTTGCTCAAAATAGACCTCAGTCTTAAAAATTACAGAACAGCAAGTATTTCAGGGAGTTTTTCTAATCAAAGTTGGACTAAATTCTGGTGATGATAGTAACGATCTTCATTTGATCTGAAAAGCAAACTGAAGTAATCGTTTAGAAAAAGAAACAACTGCAGATATTTTTTTGCTTGCTTGCTTGTTTATTTTTTTGTTTTCATAATTTCAGTATATATTGTTGGTTTTATCTCAATAAATATTACAAATTTTATCTCAAATATTAAAATATTCAAATATTACAAATTATCTCAAATATTACATATTATTACTGCATGTTAGCATAATTTAGTATGGCAAATGGAGAACAGAATTTCAGGTTTCTTTTCCTGAAAACAGGCAGATAATACATTCACAAAGCGTGTTTCAATAAAGAAATTCATGAAAAATGAACCTTTTCCATGGACAGTTTCATTTTTAACAAACTGGAGTTTTGTCATAAGGACAGTTGAAAAATCTCTTAGCTGTTACTAAAAGAAAATATTCTGAAAATGTGTACCAAAGGCAGAACAGGTTTTCAATTTTGAAGACAGAATTGTGTTGGTATAGTATCCAAATAATAAATAGGTTACTCAAGAACTGCTTGAACACGAAGTGCTAATACTGTTTTACTCACACTAACTGACATTATTTCACTTTGTAGTGGAATTCCAAGGTCACAGGAATTCCTGAACCAATACATGAGCACATGAATGCCTGGAGCGGGTGTGGGGGTGGGGGCTGGAGTCACCATTTCTGTCTCAGCGATGCTTCCAGGAGCCTGAGTCTGTGGGGGTTCCCCTTCCCCCTGCTTTCTCCTGCAGCGCGGGAGTACGAACAGGAGAAGGCTGCTCACCCTTTTCTCCAAACTGTTACTGGGAGGGCTGAGTTAGCTCCTCTTTGATATCTTTTCCCATAGCATCTATTTCTCAAAGCCTCTGTTGTTGCCTTTGTTTGCTCTACAGATTTACTACGCTTTAATCAATTACATTGTGTTCCACGTTAAGGAAAAAAAACATATTTCCACGCCGTTTTTTGACAATTCCTTAATTTAATGCCTCTGTTGTTTCTGCTATATATGATTTGAATTTAGATGCTGTCATAAACAGCAGGGACCTGCAGCTAGGTTGAGCAACATTCTTCTAGGAATTTGCAAAATAAATATTTAGGTATAATTTAAGGAGGGGATACAATCAGAAAGCAAGGTGTAACGTGGGAGGTTTGTCCCAGTGGTTTCCTGACATTGATGTTGATGCACTTTGGATGATCTGTTAGTAACAGAATGTTTTCCATAAGCTATTTTCCCTCTTTGGAAGACCATTACAACTTCCACTATCTATTTTCTCATGCCACTTCCACTATAGCAGGATCTGAACACCTTCCATAGTATATGAAAGAATGTGAGCAACATCTGTCCTAGTTCATTTGTTCTGAGTCTTATTTTCTCCCTGGAGAGAAAACTGTGTATGTGGTGGATAGGGACATAAATAATAGATTATTCCTCTCCACAGTCAAACTAGAAAAAAAAAAAAAGGTTTGATCCACAGTGAATTTTTTTATTGTTGTTTCTACTAAGAAAAACTTTAAATGAAAAGTCAGTGGCATATAAAACTTTCTATTCAACTTGAGAGAAAATATTTTGGTTTTGCAGAATAGACAAAAGAAAAGGGATATGAAAAGTTAGATTCATAAAACATTGTCAGAGAAGAAGTTGGTAAAGGGAAGACCTAGTAACTCAGTGATTATAATACTCAGCACATAGCATGACACACCACAGTCCAGCTCCCTGCTCTCTCTTTTTTCCCGTCAAAAGAAGTCCATCCTCACCACAAGTCATAGAGTTATAGAATAGCCTGGGTTGAAAAGGACCACAATGATCGTCTAATTTCAACCCCCGGCTGTGTGCAGGATCACCAACCACTAGACTAGGCTGCCCAGAGCCACATCCAGCCTGGCCATGGATGCCTCCAGGGATGGGGCATACACAACCTCCTTGGGCAACCTGTTCCAGTGCTTCACCACCCTCTGAGTGAAAAACTTCCTCCTAATATCAAACCTAAACCTCCCTCCAACCCTCTGATCAATCCTAGCGGCCCACCTCTGGACCCATTCCAAAAGCTCTGCATCTTTCTTGTGCTGGGGACACAGTACTCCAGATAGGGCCTGAAGTCCACTTCATTTGATTCATACTACAAAAATAATGACACAGATAGGCCTTCAAGCACTTACTGATCATGGACAAGACATCTGGATTCTGGTGGTTTGGACTGCCATTTAAGTCATCGCATGTCTGGATTCCAGATGACTCTCATGGAAGAACTCACTGTTCAGAACAAAACACAGCCTGAATTGGAGGAAGTAAAAAGTCCCTGCCTGAGAGTGCCTTCTCTTTCATGTTTATGGACATTTCCTAAGATGGAGCGTCCCCTTTTCTTGTGGTTTTGTAGGGACTCTTTTATTTTATATCCAAAATATGTGGAAATCTTGAGTTACGCATTAGTAATTTCAAGATGACTAGAATCACAGCTTATCCAGGGGATATTTTATGCAGTTACAGAAGAAATTTTTACTCAGAGGAAATGCTTGTAGGTAAATCTTATTTATCTCCTACCTTTTGTCTTGTTCCTCAGGAGTTCCTGCATGGTGTAATTTTTTTAAGTAGTTGTTTACTAGTAAATAGCAATTTTAAACTGTTTTTCACATTGTGTCTTTGTATCTAGTTATAATAATTCTCCTGGATGTAAATCAAAGAATCTCTTCAAAAGTGAATTCTTCCTGGGGGAGATTTTAATGCTACAGCAGATCAGCTATGATACAATTATCACTTTTTGGTATTCCTATCAACTGTAATGTTCTCTATCTCTAACCAAGCAACATTCAAGAGTATAGGAAATTGTATCTTACTATTACAAACAGTTCTGTGAATGTTTGAGCTAATAAAATTTTCTTCCTGATAGAAGAAGGTATCTATTGTAACTTCTCTCTGCCTCTTACAACACAACCTCAACTTTACTCTGTGTCCCTTGGATAGCCTCTTCACTTTAGCAGCAGGCTAATGATCACATGATAGCATGTCATATTGTGAGCTTTTAATGTGTTCACTGCAAAAAATTACTGCCAAACAGAATATTTATCAGCTGCACTTTCTGCATTTTTTCTCACTAATTTTAACCTGTATCTCCTGTCTGATTGGTGACATTCACAAAATTCACAAGAATTTTATTATCTCTTAAACATAGCATTTCTGTCAAATTTGTTTGAAAGTAACCCACGGAGTCAAAAACTTACTAGGGTAAGAGGCAGAAACAGACAGGTATATTATATGGATTTTCTTTTCCTTGTATGGGAAATGGTGTGTTAATGGATCAGCAAATAACTAAAACAACTAAAACACTTCTGATCTGGATCACATATTTAAAATAAACAAATTACTAGAGGTCAGGACATCAGGTGCATTCTTTTTCTGTACCTAGGATTCCTAGTAGTTTTTGAAGTGCTACTTTTGGCACTTTATTTTCATTTGAGCCCTTAAAACTGTTCTCATTAAATTAAAATTTCACTTTAGCTATTTTAAAATGGCAAATATAAGGGGCCACAGCCTTGAGACAGTGAAACACCAAATAAAACAAAACCAAAGTAAACCAAAATTAATCTATAGATCAATTCTCAGCTCTTATGGTCACTTTCTCTCTGATTTTGTGCATATAATTACTAGATCTGAAGTGGATCAACATTATCATATTTTATCCTTTCTTTTCTCTCTTCTTGGGATTTCACAACAAAAGTGGGGAGCTGATTTAATTATTTTTTTTTCCTGTGATTAATGTAAATTTTTTAGGGCAGAGATGCTCTAGTTCTAAAACAATAATGTTATGTGGAAAAAAAAAATGGACAAATTTAAAGATTTTAGAAATATTTTTCTGGTTTCAGTAGTCCATAGATTCTCCCAGCTGAGATGTTTTTGTATTATAAAACAATATTTTTATTTGCTCTAGAGAATAGTAAGGTTTCTGCTCCGACTAAATTTTATTTTAAAATACAAATACCCTAATTTTTTGTGAGTTCTTTGTCTATGAATGTCAGTTTTCTTATGATGTTCACAATTATGGAGTCTCAAGTGTACATTTTTTCATTTACTTTCTGATTATGGAAAAGCATAATTTCCAGCGTTAACATCAAATATCCTCAAGCAATATAAATCTTAATTACTGTATGCTAGAAGTAGTACTAACAAATGCATGAGGTACTTTACAAGGAAGCAAGTGGGTCCCCATGTACACGTAAAGAATCTAAGCAATTTCTTTTCTGCAGTTAACAAGACCTAAATCTGCTTAATGGTGAGTAATCTCTAAGAAGCAATATAACATGGATAATTGTTCAGAACTTCAAACTCTCTTCCTACTTTTATTTTAATAATGATTTCCTGGAAAATGCCCACAGTAGGTTTTATACTGAGTGAACTATGAGTGCACTCATCATTCATAAAACAACTTGAACTGAAGTTGTGAGTTTGGATGATGCTGTGCACTGAAGATACAGAAACAGAGATTCTTCAGAACTGTCCAGCAGAAATCCATCATCAACTCATTTACGAAGGAAATGTTTAAGGAAAATATAATTTCTAATGTGTTAATCAGAAAACATTAGAAATCTCTTTCTAATCTCTTCCATAGGCAGAGAAGGCAGATTAATACACACTAAAATTGAGAGAATTGCACCTCCTTAATTCTGGTTGAAATATTGCTTTTGCAAAAATTTAATTGAGCCCATCAGCTGGAAATGAATGATAAAATGAAAATTTCAAATTTTCAATTTCCCTTTTTATTTTATTTTTCTTATGGTTGAGAGGGAAAGAGTTATGTCTTCCTGAATCTGCAAGTGTGAAAATAAGTAAACAAACAACCAAACCGACCTGCAGTTCTTTTGTATTTATCTTTGGGAATTATAAATTTAAGGGTAAATTGTCCTTCTCAGGAATTTACTGTAAAGACACCAGTCAGCTGTTCTGACTGGTACTAGATCACTACTCTTTGAGGGATGCCTATCTTCAGAAAAGATGATAACAGGGACTGAAGAATGTTCTGCTGTGGATGATAGACCAAAGATGATGCTGTGTTGTTGAGACCATTATCCTGGCTGAGTAATATTTAAGATATTCTTTACATAAAGAAAACCTTAATTCTGCCTTTTTCATAATTCTCTTTCTAGTACTGCACATATCTGGTGTTGGTACTCCTAGTGGTCAGAGTTTTTTCAGAGCTGGGCAGAGATTTTCAGCATCTTTTGGATGATCCAAAACACGTAAATCCAATTGGGCATCCCAGTTGTCATTTTTGCAAAATGACAGAAGTATCATCCCCAGCAAAACCAATAGTTCCTGTAAACTTTCTGAGTCCTATAGGATCCAGAAGGTAAAGGGTTTGCTTTGCTCAATAGCAACCTGTGTGTATATCAGCTGAAATTTAAACAGCCAAAACAGTATATATACTGATATGTTACTTATTTTCATTATTTTAGGTGGGGTTTTTTGTTGTTTGTTTGTTTGTTTGTTTTTGTTTTTTTTCATTGAGCTAATTAATACTTTTGAATAATATATTTGACCCCAGTAAGCATATTTTGGTCATTCATTGTTAGTTGCAAGGACTGACAAACCCTGTTCTACCATAAGAAATTTTTTTTTAAGTCCAATAGACATTGATTTATCACTATAAAATCTTTTATTCTGATTCTTTTTCAATACCTTGAAGAGAACAAAAGGTCCTCTATAACAAATATTTATAGTCATTTTAAGCCATTTTAACCTTTTTTGGCAGCAGGCAGAAATTGTCTCTTTGCTCTACAGCCTCTCAGCACCTCACTTAAAATAACAAATTGGCCCCTTCTGCTCTGGGATTGCCTAGCCAGATACAGGATAAATAGCTCTTTAAATCCTTGGGATATTTCTCTTGTCTCTTTGGCCTAATCCATTACCAACTCTGTCATTATCATTCATTGAAGAAAATGTCACAGCTAATGTACTGTAAGACTTCAATTTTAATTCAAAATCACTGTACAGACACTTCTTCCTTACTACAGGCTATACATCTGCACATATAAAATCTTTATTCACATATATAGAAATCTAAGTTTATTGAAGCTTCTCAGGTGCTTACATGGTGGTGACTTAATAGGATAAATTACCCAGCAAGACATCAAATTCCTTGAGATTGCCACTACCACTGCAACATGTCCCCATGAAACAGACAACCAAAATGGGGCTCCTAGAAAGTCAAATGATTTAGCAGAGAATAAAGGCATCTAGGTTGTGCTCATCTAATGAAAACTGGATGTTATAATTCTGCAGAGTAAGCAAATATATAGCTGCTTTTAGTGAATCAGCATAACTAAGTAGGCAGACGATATCTGAGGTGGGTACTGCAGGAGATTTCTGGCACCTAGGAAAAATTAATAAAAGTAAAGGAATGTTCCTGTAATATTAATAGTATTATGCATTAGTCTGATTGTGCATTTTAGGTCTCAGTATCTTACATAAAAGAGATATCAGTCTGTCACTATGTCAGATTTAGAAACTTTCCTACTTAGCACTTCTCGCAATAGTCGAATCCTTAACAACCTGTAATTTAATACCTGTTGTGTCAGCAGATTTAATAGCCATCACAGTAGCTCCTTCGGTTGATCGCATCCCAGCTTAGTTTGAGCATTGCAAAGCTTGGCTGCTCCAGCCCCTTGCACAGAAGAACCTTTGCTTTGCCATGGTCAGGCCTGATGTAACTTAATAACAGAGTGAAACAGTCTGGTGCATCAGGCTGGACAGCTGGGTTGAATCCAAGCTAGTAAAATCATATTTCCCCCATACCATTTTTACCTGAAGGTAGAATAAATTGGCCTAGGATTGCTCACCTTGAGAATTGGCCTAACCTTTTGCTTTGTGAAGAAGCACAAAACTAAGCAAAACTGCAGTTCAGTTTCATTACCAACACTATGCTCAGCTCTACTATTAAAATGTTTTCTTTCTAGTTCTATCTTTCAGTTGTCACCTTCTCTAACAAAGCACCATTTTCTTTCATCAGCTTTAGAAATAGCTCAAATTTGTTTCAACCTCCTCTCTGTACAGCTGTGATCTTTAATCCCTGGTATCAATCTCTTTTTCTGTGGTTCCTGCCTCACACTGTAACCCCTGCAACCTTGGAGCAAATGAGGCTATTTTTGTCTCTGGAGATTTGATGGAAGATAACACAGTTATTAGGAATATCTTTTTCTTGCTCTAATAATGATGATCTGCCTCCAGTAATTTTTCTATGCCCAAATTGCCAGCATGGCAAGAAGAAGATTGACATGTTTTTTCCTGGGTGTACATGTAGCTACATTTCCCCTTCCTTTTTCTTTTTCCTTCTTTTTGTTTCTCTTTCTTTCTTTTTTTCCACCTTCCTGTTCTGTGTGAGATATTTATTTATTTCAAATTCCATTTCACCCAATGCCCTATTTTGGCTTACCTATTCATGTGTAGCTTGTAACTGTCAGCATTTACACTCCGATGCTCAAATTTATTGCTGACTACTGATACAGCTACAATTTCATTTTGGTCAAATACCACAAATTCTCTCACGTTCCCATAATGTGGTTCATATGCCAGTATAAGGAAAGAGATCACCCCTACAGCACATATTACTATTCAGCTTCCCTGATTGTGACATGGGACAGGACAAGAGGGAATGCCCTTAAGTTGCACCAGGGGGTGTGGGATTCAGTTTGGATATTAGGAAAAATTTATTCTCAGAAAGAGCAGTAATACATTGGAACAACCTGCACAAGCGAGGTGATGGAGTCACTGTTCCTGGAGTTTTTCAAGAAAAGGGTAGATATGGGACTGATAGATGTAATCTAAATTGGTCACAGACATGGACTGATGCTTAGACTTGATGATCTTATTGCTTTCCAACCTTAATGATTCTGCATTTCTATGGTTCTATGGTTACAGTGCAAGGCTGTGCTATTCTGGAAAACCATAACTCAAGTTTTTGCTTTTCTAAAAATAACGGGAATTCGAATTAACAAAGGATAAAAAACAATTCCTTATTTCCTTCCTACTATTATGTACTCTTTCCCCAACTTCTTTTGTCATTTTTTTTTGTAGCAAATAATTCACTCTACTTACAGATGCATCAAATCAAAGGACATTCTTATGCTTCCTCTGGAAAACCATTCTATAATTCTCATTGCTAGGTGTTTTTCAAATTTCTCTGACCTTTGTGTTAAATTTCATTTTTATGATATAAATTCAGCTTTCAGCTTGTGCTGCAAATAGACATGATTTAACAGTCAGAATTTATCTTGGAAGAGCCTGGGCAAGACTTCAGGGTGCCTTTAGCAAACTGCTTCTTTCAGTAATCCAGTAGGATACGTAGAATCACGGAATCATAGAGGTTGGAAAAGATCTCTTAGATCATCTAGTCCAACCATCCACCTACCACCAATACTGGACACTAAACTATATCCCTAAGTACTACATCTGCCCTTTTATTTAAAAACCTCCAGGGACAGTGGCTCCATCATTTCTCTGGGAGACCTGTTTCAACGCCTGCCAGGTCAGAATATAACAATCATATTTTCAGTAAAGCAGGATATAATTAAGGAAAATATATTAGCAGAATATTTAAAGGTATTTGAAGAGAAAGTTCACTAAGAGTTTGGTCGCAGGTGAATGAGTCTATTCTTCTGCTGCTCATTCAGTCTTATGACTGATGATCTCCAAACTGTCAGAATAAAGGAAGCTAAGCAATAAATCTTTCTTTTATTGTTATTACTATATTAATAATAGATTTTATTATTATTTTCTCTATGGGAAAAAATAGCTGAAGAAACTGAGCTTAGTGGGAAAGGAAGACTTTGAATCGGTCAGAAAATAATTTATAAGAATAAATGAGACAATAAAAGAGCTCAAAGAATCATACTTCAAGCAAAAAGGTTCAGACAATGCACCAAGAGTAACACATGAGAATGTGTGTGTGTGCGTGACGCAAGCTCTTCAAATCTGGATGTAGAAACTAGTGTCTCACAAACTTCACCGGCTTACATCTCAGGGAGTGCCAGAACACCTTTACACTTTCCTTTATAGAGATATCAATAAAAACAACTTTAGTCCCTGCTGAAGAATCTTTTAGTTGTGAACAGTTGTGGGTTTTGTTTTTTTTTTTTAATTGTTTGTTTGTTTGTTTTTCCTTGGAATTCAAGCTTTGGATCCTTTCTAATAGTTACTTTTTCTGTATTTATTTGGCTTAGAGAAAACTGAATTGATTGTGGGTTTTTTGTTTTCTGTTTTTTTTTTTTTTTTTTTTTTTTTTTTGTTTGTTTGTTTGTTTTCCTTAGGTCCAATACTCTCTCAACAGAGATTCTTCAGTCAACATTTGGCTGGGAGTGGAATTTTAATTTCCTAATCAGCCTATATGAGCCATGCTGTTCAGACTTCATTTTAGCCATCTCAGGAATGTAGAAGATTAAGACCATTTCTGTCTCAGCAGGATGCACAGCTCCTGATTCACATTTTATGACACCACAGTTGAATTATTGCCGCTTTGTTTTTGCAGACTTCCTTGACCATTCACTGTGTAAGTCTCTGGTTTGCAAAAAATCAGCACATAGAATAGTTATAGAAAAAATATGCTTATTACAAGAATGCAAGAATGGATGCTATAGTCCTCCTATCGAATACATTATAGCTATTACAGTGTTTACATATTATTCATTTCTTGTTTTCATATCCACTTACCTTCTTGAACAGTTGATCAGTCACTATCTTTGTAACTGACACTTGTAGTTGCCCTTTGTTAAAAAATTGATCATGTTATTTAAAAAAAAAATATAGGGTTCTTCCCATCAGAGCTGAGGAATTTTATTTTTTGAGATTGATTTTTTTTTAATGTTTATTCTTAACTTCATTAGCAGAAGTTCTGTTTAATTGTAATGTAGTTTATGTGTATAATGCCATGTGTTGCTTCTGCATGAAGAGCTGTATAAATGCAAATGAGCTAATTAATTCATAACAACAAGTATTATAGCAACACATTGACTGTCATGCTCTGCAGTTTCCAGTTGAACTGGAATATATATGTTTTGTTGGTAGAGGAATTGCAGCAGGAGTGTTAATAATTTCAAATGTAAGTACGCTTGTCTGTCTATATGGACCTGTGATTGTGCATGTGATAATCTATCAAGACTGAATTTATTTAGGGACTAAAGATTCTCTCTTCAGTCCTAGTTGATTCATGTTCTGTGTGAATGTCAGTTAAATCACCTCTTATGATGCTTTCAGACATCACCTATTGGAGAAATAGAGACAATGATTCCTTTTCTCCCTCTGAAAAGTACAAAAAGAGCCATGGATAAATTGAGTTATGCAAGTGGAAAGTAATGAATGTGATCTAAATCCTCAGTAAATCATGCTGAGTTCAACTTCAGCAATATTTACACCAGACTGTTATAAAACCTGCAAAATTACACAAAAATTACTCTTTCTCAGTTGTTTCTAACAGTCTGCCTACAAGATCTTAGATTCTCTGAATTCTCAACAAGCTGTAAGCAAACCAGTACATGATTTTGACTTCCAAAGCAGGATTCATATTAATAGCAAATAGCATGGGTTGACAACCTTCGTCTAATCTCAAAAAAGTACAATTCTATTGTAATAATATTTAACAATTTCAGGGCATCTTTTCAATTGATAGTCGATGAGTTACTGAAAAAGAAATATAGAGCAACAAAAGACCTTAAAAATCTTGAAGACATTCAGCTTTTAGAAAGTTTGCAGGGAAAAATTCTGCTGATATTTTACATAGAAATTATTAAAATATCCCAAATATTCTGTACAGAAAGTGTGGCAGAAATATTTCCACTGATTTTTCATCAGGTTCCCTGGCATTTGAATTGATGTTTAAGCATTTTGTTTGTTTTTTTTTTTTAAATGTAGGGACAATGCAACTTTGTGTACCAGTTTCTGACTATCTCTCCTCCTCATTGCATGTCTATGAGCAAGTATGAAGAGACTGAGACTAAAGCTTCCTTCCCTGAAAAATACCTGAAACCTCAGTGCAGAAACACCTTTTCTTGTTGCAGCTGGATGCTTACAGCTGCATGATGTAATTATCCCTTGCATAGCTGCTGAGCCATAGACCCACTCCTCACTGACAACAATCAGCAGCTTCTAAGGTACATAAGATGCACCTGGATCTGGAGAAAGACATTGCAGAGATAAAAGCACTATTTTCACATAGAGTAGTTACTGTTATTTTTCCTATTTATAACCAACATAATACATCTCAAACTTGACTTTGCTTCCTGCAATTATTTCCGAAAAGCATCAGAAGAGTCACAAGCCCTCACATTGGTTCATTATTCAGCAGTATTCAGGAATTCACCAGAACAAATCTTTGCACTCTCACATTAACAAAGCTTTCTTCAACTTAATCAAGGAGTTGTTAATAATAATTATCCAATGTTACTTCAAAATAAGTGGATGAGTTACATGATTATGGTTCCAAGTTATATGCGTTGATTAAAAACTTCTTATGAACATATATCCCATTTAATTTTATATGCAAATATGCTCATGTATGTACACGTGTAAGTGCATATGCATACATATTATACAGAAAATCTATACAGCTATGCATATTTTTATGCATCTTTGTTTACTTACACATATGTAAACTGAAAGAAAAGGTGTAATACTCAGAAACAGACATTCAATGCAGCAAGAAAGAAGAAAAATAAATCTCAAATTGCCCAGTTACGGAGAAAATTACCAAGTGTAAGATTGAGAAAGACTTCCAAAAATATGATGTTGAATATAGCTGTGTAATTATGCAAGCCATCATATTTCTTTCTACTGTTTTGTTGCCTAGTTAAATTAAATATACGAAGAGTGCAAAAAAAGATTTATATTGTATGAAGGCAGTTAAACATTTCAGATTGCTAAAAACATTATCTTAATTATCCGCATATTATGCTCAGAAGAAAATCATTAGGTTTCTCTTTATGAGAACTGTCAATGTTAAAAATACTTCATTCCAGAAAATTGGATTTAAGGAAAAATGTTCAAAACAACTGATACTTAAGTCATGAATAGTTTACTTCGAACTTTTTAAGTACCTCAAATCTCGCTTAGACAGCTAGAGATTGGAAAGTCTTCTTCGAACATCTGTGAACCTGAGGAAAAGTATTGATTCCTTTGGACATTTATTTATAACAAGAAAGAGAGGATTGGAAAGACAAAGATATCACGCATGAGCAAAGTGTATAGTCCCCAGTAAAAGAGAAATGTGATTGAAACCTGGAGGCATTACTGAAACACCAAGGCACTAGAGTAAGGAAGGCAAGCAAGTAGTTACAGTAAGAAAGACAGAAATAAGAGGGGAGAGAGTGGGATGGAATTATCTGACTTGGATTGCAGACATCCCAAACTGAGTTCTTTAGTTTAATCTTATTATCAAATTTCTCTCCTTAGTTTAACAAATATAGAGGAAGAGATAGGTACTTCTAATATTTGATTAATCCCATCCTTACATTAGGAGGAAATCCATAGCAAGATTATGCTTAGGACAAATCTTCAGTGTGAAAACACTCCTTTCGACTTTTGTCTTTTATTTATCTGTGGGGAAGCCTAATGGCAGCTGCATCTCCTCACGGGGAGTAGAGGGAAACGCTGAGCTCTGCTCTCTGTGACAGCAAGGCCAAAGAGAACAGCATGAAGCTGTGTCAGGGCAGGTGGTGTTTGGGAAAGGGTCTCCACCAGAGGGCGGTGGGCATGGAACAGGCTGCCCAGGGCAGTGGGCACAGTCCTGTGTTAGTGGAATTCAAGGACCATTTGGGCAATCCTCTCAGGCATCAGGTTTGAGTTTTGAGTAGCCCTATGTGGAGCTACTAGTTTGACTCAGTGATCCTTGTGGATCCTTTCTAATTCAGGATATTCAGTGATTCTATGATTAAGCTCACAGACCTTTGGATCAACAACACTGTTAGTTCTTAAATACTGTACAAATAGTTCAGATGTGAAATTCAAACTATTTTTCAATCAGCTGTAAACCTGATCTTTTGTAAGTTTATTTGAGGTAGAAAGAACCTGGAAATATGACCGGCTCGTAATACTGGCCCAAAATTTTATTAAAGTGCAGTATCAGAGACTCAGAATAGACGGAAACATTACAATTCAGTTTAGTGGATGTGGTGCAGACATAGCAACAGGTGACTGAAAACGCATAAACTGAATCTAATAGGTCTGTGAGATATGTCTTGAGAAAGGAGACTTAGCTAAGAAATTATAAGTCTGAGGGATTTACTATTTAACAGAGGCCTGAGAGAAAATATGTGTTCATTTATGTTTCCTTCTTGCACAGGTCATTCTGCAGTCTTTTGTATGTCACGTAAGTCCCAGAAATAATTTGTAATTTGAGATGCTTCCATAATGTAACATGAAACTTGAGATCTGGGACCTTATTTCAGCAGTGCTCAAAACTCAGCAATTACCTCTGAGTTTTTTAATGAATGTTCAGGGCCATTCAGTTCTTAGCGCTTGGTGATGTTTCAAAGAGTTATGCCAATGGTCAGTATACACAATCACAGTAGGAAATACATTTTGTCTCAATACTAAAAATCTAAACAAACATAATAGTAACATAGCTTGGGGTATAAAGGAAATTTATAATGATTGGGAGGTGATTGATTTATTCATCAATAGGAAAAAAGTGCAACACAACATATATGATATGGAATTAAGAAAAGATCCTAAATAATTCTGATCTTGAATATCTCTAGCTTTCCTGGGTAGATGTCACAGTAATGCACATGTTATTTACCCGGCGGACCAGAGCATTTTCTCTGGAAAAAATGAGCTTGTAATGTAAGTGCTGACACAGCTTCAACTATACCAGCATGAATGAAGACAGTTTAATAACATTTTTATTGCTGTAACATCTTTTAAAAATGAAACACCTGGGACTTGTGCTTAAAAAAAAAAATCAAGAGAATGTTTTGTAAGTTCTGTTCTCTTCATACGATAATGAATTAATCCAACAACCCAAATACTGGGAATTAACCTACCCTACTAATATTTAAAATTATCCAAAGGAAAGATAATTAGTAGAAATAATAATGTATTTCCCAGGGTATAGATTGTTATATAAGATAATATTTAGAACTTCCTTACATTTTAAAGACAAGGCAGATTCCTGCTATTTCTCTCTAGATACAGAAAACTGTGCAAAGAAATTTTGAACTATGGATAAAACTATCATCTGAAATTACAAAACAAATGTAGTGAGAATTTTGGTACATGACATACTGGAACATGAGCTTTATCTTAAGATTGGCATGCTATTAGGAAAAATACTAAAAGCAACATCTTTATAACTGTGCTCCATTTTGTGTGAATTCCAGGAATTGCTCCAAACATAACCTGGATTTGCTTCCAGGAAAGTCTCAACTTTTGGGTTATAGAATTTGCATCTCTTAATAAATTACTTACCACACTGTTGTGAGAGATGAAGGAGAAGGAAAACTGACGTGTAGTAATCTGATACTCAGAAGCTCAGCAAATGTCCAAGATCAGGTATCTGTGCCCAACTGCAAATGTTGCCAGGGCCTGTTCCAGAGATTCATTGAGTCTTCAGCTTTGGCAACATTAAAGTTTATGGCAAAGTCTGTCTGTTGCTGACATGGCCTAATAGAACATGTCAGGAGAAAGAGTCAGTTAAGTTTTTGACTCCCCTCCATGACACCAAGCCAATAGATTGTCAACTATGATAGATTATTAGCATAATTTTTCAGAATTAAGTAATCAATGAGACTGTTGTGTATGATTCTACTAATTTGATGGCATGCTGAACTCTGCAATCCATAAATCTTGAAAAACATACCCTCCTACTGACATTTTTGTATTAAAATGAATTACAAATATCATAAAATATTGTTATTTAACACATATCTTAATTTTGATATACAATTCAATGATTTGATGGATTTTCTCATGGTACTTTCATAAACGTGTATAGAGAACCATATTTATTTACATGACTTCCATATAGATTTCAAACCTAGTAATGCAGTGCAAAGAGTTTTACATCTTTAGGTTTGTAATGATTTTGTGAAGAATTGTTTTTTCTAACAGAAAGTTAGTGAAACTTCATTGAGGAAATCTCTGTCATTACTACAGGCTGCTTTCACCTCATCTAACTTTATTTGAGCAATAGTCAGTGTTTGATTTAAGATACACTTCTGTTCTGGTCAGTGGACAGTCTTGATTCATGCTATTTTTCAACAGTGCTTAGAACACATAGGATGAATGACCCTGTGGAGATGCCAATTTCTCTGTCCAGGACTTTGAATCTACACAGCACCCTTTGAGAGAATGCCTAGATTTTCCATGTCTCCAGTTCACTTATACTCCAGCCTATTTAAAACTGCATAAATGACTGCATTATATAATCAACTAGAAATTTAATATTAATCTCCTGATTGTTTAAAAAGGTGATTCTCAGTGATCAGATTTAAGTTCCTTATTAGTGGTAAGGTAAACCCTGAAAAATATTTAAACTTCTAAGGTGACTTTTGGTGAAGTAGAAAGTGTGACAACATTTGAATGACAGTTGTTTTATAACTGTTTTTACCCAGTAGTCAATACTAAAACACAACTATTATATTCAAGTATGAAACTAATCCTAGACAGCTCTTCAGTATCTGTCTGTATTCACACTAAAAGGTGTCCTATTGATTCAGATTTCATACAGGACTGAAGCTTTCTTGAAATTCAGAAAATGCTTTAGTAACACCTAGCTGACTGGTTTCTTTTGTTTATATCTCATTTGTAGAGCATAGTAGCGAACTGCTGTGAGTCTCTTTAAGTTCTTTAAGTGTATAAAAAACTGAGTTCTCTTTCACTGTGGAAATAGCAGCAAAGTATCCCTTACTTTCTGTGTTCTCTGAAGCACTTGCCTCAGAAGATAATCCAAAAATGAGTGTTCTTCTGTAAAGTCATTCCCAATTTTATACAAGTGATTAAAGAAATAAGAGTTCACTAACATGCTGAAACTCATTTTAAAGTTGGCATATTAATTTCAATATGCATCATTTAATTTAAGAACTTTTTTGAGAACCACAAGCCTAGTGATTTTTAGTGCCTGAAGATCTAATGCTGCTAATTGTCCAGAATTGGACTTATATTCTAAGACTATTCCAAAATATCGAGGTAGGTAAAGCGTAGGAATTTCCCATGTAACTTCAAAAAGCCATTTTTTTCATTGCTGTCCCATCTGCATAGCCACATCTTGTGTTTCTTCAAACTTTTTCTTCTAAACAGCATTGCAAAGAAGTAATTTAATATCACAGCAATCTATATGTCCACTTTTAGTTAGTATTATACATCTTTAAGAGAGGCTTTATGAAAAAGGAAATATGGCTTCTGACTGAACAACCAGTTTTGTGATCTTTTCTTCATTTGTTTTAACTGCTTTACCTAATTGCTAGGAGGGTGATTGAACTATTGAAGCAAAATGGAAGAGTTCCCATAAGAGAAAATCAGTAAAAGTTACTTGAATCATCTAATTACCCTGATATTACTGAAGAATGTAGAAGAGTTTTCAGTTCAAATCTCCACCAAGAGGAGATAAATTTGGGAGCGTGTGTTGGTAAGAGTAGTGAAGTGGTGTTTGTTTGGTTTTCTTTATTGTTTTTACTCAAGAAATGGAACAACAGTCCAAGAAAAAGTCACATCTTTCACCTAAAAAGACATAAATGAAAAGACCTTTGAAAAGGCTTAGTTTCTTCTTGACACAGAATACAAAGTTTTTGAAACCTTACAGTCTTACAAATGGAGTAACCATCTGATTTCCATGTTGTAGGAGCTTTTGTATCTTATACATAGATTGCAGAAAATAGTGACCTAAATTCTGCTTTGTATAATCTTCATCCTTTTTAACTATTTTTTGGAAGCATGACCAAACACTTAAAGCACTTAAAGTTTTCTGTGGAAAATACTCCACAAACAGTAAAATTATTACATTGCCTTACTTTCAGCTAGGATGGATTTTTTTCTTCACAGTGTCTGTTGGGATGCTATGCTTTTGATGCTAGGAAAAAAAACAATAACACACCAGTGTTTATACTTTGCTGCTAAGTAGTGTTGCACAGAGCCAAGGCCCTTCTTTGTGAAAGGCCCAAGGGGCTGGTAAAGAAAAGAATTAGGACAGCTGAATTAAACTAGTCAAAAGGATAATTTATACCGTAATATATATTATATATATATATTTATAATTTATATTTTATATAATTTATAATATAATTTGTGTATGATATCATGCAGGAGTTTTGAAGGGTGTAAGAGTTCATCTTTTTCTCTTCTGCTGTTCAGGGAGCTAGTGAGGGGTGTTGAGCTATTGCTTGTGCATCACTTTTTATATACGTTCATACATACATATATATATTTATAGTAATAACTATTATCCTTTTCCTTTCCTCTATCTTAGCAAGTAATTTCATCTCAACTCATGATTTCTACATTTTTCCCCCCAATTCTTTCTCCCATCCCACTGGGAAGGAGAGGGTAAGCAAATGACTGTGTGGGCTTAGCCACATTCTGGGTTAAACCACAACACGTAACTTTTCTAGAATTTTCAGATTCTAGAACCTATTCTACAATCATTTCTGGATTTTTTATTTGCTCAAAGAGACTTTGTACTCTAAAGCACCAATGTGTAGTGCTTTTTGCTTGCTAAGAGAAAGAATACAGCAGCAGTACAGAGAAATTGAACTCATCCATCCCACAGAACCCTTCCCCTATGAAAGAAATCATGGAATACATGGTCAGTATTTTCAACCAGGACCAAGAATTCCAAAAAAGAGTCACAATCCATTGTAAAATGTACAGTTTGTATTTACGTTTAAATAAAATAGAAACTATGATTGAGAGGGGTCCTCAAAAAAGTTTCATAAAATTTAACAAAGCACCATTAGTGTTTTATTTCCCTTTTTTTAGCAAAACAAACAAACAAAAACAAAAACAAGCAAACAAACAAATCTCTGACACCACTTACCACTTATCACTGTCCTGAACCCTGTCAGTTGGCCTTCCAGTTACTGTTCCCTCCTATCCATGGATAAGACAAATCCATTCATCCTCATTTTCTTAGATATTTCTATGATGTTTGTTATTAATCATCAGCTATTCCTGTCCTGACCAAGGAAGAAGCAGGCTGACCATAAATTCTTTCAAACCCCTTGGGTCCTCTTAGACTTATCACACTATCTTTTTATGGGCAACTAAGGATTTGTATGAGCTGTTTGAGTATCTTTACTTTTTCCATACTAAGTACTTATACATTTTTGTGATTTGTTGCTATGGAGAACACAGTTCAATGAAAAATAAATGCATTGTGACTATACAAGTTTTCTGGCAGAACATAAAGAAACCCAATAGAATGATCTGCAATTCTTAGGAACAATTCAGTATGCATTTTCTCCAAAACAGAAATTTCTTCGCCTCAGTACTAAAGTTTCAGCAGCTGTTAGTGTCATGAACCAAAGCAACAGCACTGTATTTAAGATTAGCTTTTAATTTTCTTCCAAATACAAAATGACAGAATTACAAAAATTTTGATTTTTAAGTACATTTATCCTAAACTAAATATCCTCTTTTCTCTTT
This sequence comes from Centrocercus urophasianus, assembly GCF_019232065.1. Classification (NCBI taxonomy): domain Eukaryota; kingdom Metazoa; phylum Chordata; class Aves; order Galliformes; family Phasianidae; genus Centrocercus; species Centrocercus urophasianus. The sequence continues at coordinate 3,998,697 of NW_024884697.1, read as the reverse complement.
CAGAAATGTTCTAGAGGAACATTAGTTTTAAATATTATAAATCTAAATTCATTCCAAATAATATATATTTATATATGCAAATCAAAACAAACAAAAAAGAACACATTTGGGTGTTTTAGAGCACTTAAGTTAAAATCAAATTGCTGACTAAATAAATTTAGATATGGTGAACTTGCTAAAGCATAAAAGTAAGCAAATGTTTTAATCACCATTCAAAAATTAAGCCATCCTTAAACTTATAAATAGCTCTGCTGTTTTCCTTATAACTGTGCGTGCATTGAAGTTAACTTCTGTTTGCGTATTGCTCCAAATTGAGATCTCCAGTAAGAAAAGCTAAATTTGGTTTATTTCAGGTACCAGATGAGTACAAAGCTTGACATCCATACAAGTCATACCATTGTCTTTGTTTTTACAGACATTAAGGTGTCTACTGTACCTGCTCAGCACAGCGCTGAATAATATTATTAACATGTTATAATAATATTAACATGTTATTTGCATGTGAGCAGAAATGAAATGTTCCTTGTTACTCACACGGAAGGTAGTAAACCTCTCACTGATGTGATCTCGAAAAGATGATAAAGGGCCTGGAGCATCTCTCGTATGAGGAAAGGTTGTGTAACCTGGGTCTGTTCAGCCACAGGGAAAGAAGACTGAGGGGAGATCTGAAAAATGTTTATAAATATCTACGGGGAGGTGGGGGGCAAATAGATGAGGCCAGCCTCTTCTCAATGGTGCATAGCAATAAGTCAAAGAGTAAGGAACTAAAATTTGAACATAGGAAGTTCTGTACTAGCATGGGGAAGAATTTCTAATGGTAAGGGTGGCAGAGCACTGGATCAGGTTGTCCAGAGATGTTGTGGAGTTTCTTTCCATGGAGATATTCAAGATTATCTATCTGGATTCCTACCTGCGTGACCTATTGTAAGGATCTTGCTTTAGCTGAGGAGTTGGACTCAGCAATCTCTTGAGGTCCCTTTTAATCCTGAATTCTATGATTCTGTGATTCTTAAAATCACAAAGACTGGGAATTGCAAATAATGTCCTTTGTTCATTTACTAGGCAAATGAAAAATGAATGTTTTAACATCTGTGTGCTCTTTGTGAAATTAAACAACCACATTGTTATCATGCAGCATTTGTAATGTATGCAGTGTGCAAAACATATTCCATACTTAACATGCTCCTGAAGTCTAGAATGATCTCATATAATGTTAATGTTATTTCTTTGCGATGTCCAGCTCTCTGTATAAAGTCTCGATGTTGATCTGGCTTAAATTGCTAGGATTCATTTATATTTTTGAATTTGTGAGCCTGAACAACTTTGCCAGATATTTAATAGGAATTAATTCCTCTTTCATCGTTTCCAAAACTTTGTTTAGGGGTTCTGAGGTAAAACTGTGGTGAAAATTGTCATGACTTGAAGATGTCAGTGCTAAAAGCACCACGTGGAATTTGGAAACATGGAGAATCTTAGCAATAGAAGATGATGGGCAAAAAAGTTAAAAAAGTATTCTGTAAGTTTAGTAAAAAAATGTTACATGCATTTTTATTTCTCATTATTAAAAAATTTCTTGTCCTAATTGATCTTTCCTTATCTCATTTTAAAGACAGATTCTGTAACTGTTGTATTTCTCCAATCTGCTTTTTTGCACTTCTTATGTGTTTATGCTAATCCTGAGGGTAAACGCTCCTGATTTAGGAGATAGAGAATTGTAGAATAAAAAGCACCCCTGCCTTTACAGTGGCAATTAACAACACCTAAACATTTCCTAGAGATAACAGCCTTAAAATACTGATCTGATCCTTGTCTCTGCAGCAGCCTGAACAAAACCCCGGAAGGTCAGCAGAGTGACAGGTCAAAATAATATTCTGTCTGTACTGAGATGAGGACACAAATCACAGCTCCTAGGCTAGGGCTTCAGACTGTCCTGGGATAGTAGCAAGAATGGAGAAGAACTGTGTAACACACATATCAGAATGTATGCAATTGTCTTATGTATCCAGTATATTTTATATTCTTCATACAGTGTAAAGATAATATTTCTAATCTTATGTTATTGAACAGCAAAAAACTTTTGAGTATTTGAGAGAATGTATGTTCTAATGAATGTTAGGTCCCACAGAATGCAGAATACTGCATTATAGTTCATATCTACTTTATGTGCCTAAAACTCATGAGATTTTTTTATTTGTATATTAATGAAGCTATGATTTTTCCAGTTCAAGTAATAATGAAATCCTATAAAGGGTTTGGTAGCAATGGAAAATTTTCACTCTGATTGGTCTAATAAACTTATGCCAACAGCTCCCTCTATGTACCATATAAAGGATGCTAGCAAATGCACTGTCTGGAATAAGTATTCCAGATAAAGATATTTCTGGGGAAAAAGAATAATTTCTGTGCCATTTAATCTGTCTATGCTGAGCATTAGGAAATTTTTAATAAAATAAAATAAAATAAACCTAACATCAGTTTGTGCCACTTACATAGTTATAATTATGTACTTTTCGGTTTAAAATTTCCTTGACTGTTTATTTATGACTCTCTCTGATTCATTCAATTCCTTTCTTAATTCTATTTTATACACATAGAGTACTGTAATGCAAGTAGCTCAAGTAGACAAATTAGAGCAATGCAATAAAAGGACGATAACTCAGTGTTGCCTGTGTAAAGCCAGGAAATGGAAGGTGAGGTAGTGTGGAGGATTATCTCTAAGTGAGAGCTGCACATCTGTATGGAAAAAAAAAAAGTGTTACATTATTGAAGAAGAGCATCACTGTCAACTACGCAGGGCACCACAGAAGAAATCAGGGTTTTTTTTCTCCACATTCTCACTTGTTGCTTCTTTTCCATGTGACAGCAGAAGGATCCCTGGTCTCCTTTTCTTTTGTCTCCCTTTCTCCCTTCTCCATCTAACTTGTGAAACTTCACAGTGGGTTTGATCTGTCTGGGTTGTAACACCTTCACCAAGGGCTGTGTCTGTTAAACACAATTTAACAGGTTACAGTACATCAGATTAATTGAGATAATTTTTTCAGACCTGCAACAAATATGAAAAAAAGGATTTATTTTTTGTCTCCAATCTATTTCATAGCAAACTGTACAGGGTTACACTAACTTGCATATTTTATAGGCTGAAGCATGCTTTCAGTCCCCGGTACTCAGCTGACACTCAGCCAAGCTGTTAAACTGCAGATTGTGATTCTAACCATGGGTGGTGCCTGCAGCATCCACCACAAATTTGTCTTGATATATGCTTTTTGCCACCAGCTTCTAAGATTAACTGCAGAAATAGTGAATGCTCTTAGACCTGAATTCAGATTAATTCTATTAAGTACTTTTTATTTACATAACAGAAAGTGATGCACTTGTGAATCAGGGAGAAAATAAATGCAATTGCACACGCTGAAAAGAAGTAACACCGTTTTACTTTTTAATCTATAGATCTATCTACTTATTTGGCATAGGGTATGTCTACTCACCAAATAATTTATCAAGTACGTATTAATAAAGCCCACTAAGGAGTCAGAACATGACCAGTATGTGGAAATTTTTCAGAATGACTTAGAAGTACACATTGGAATTTTTCTGCCAAAGATCAAAATTAAACTACTTTCCAGGAAACAAAGGGAGGGGAGAAGAAAGGAATTTTCTCATTTCTGTAATTATGTTTTAGAAAAGTTGTATGGGGTTTAACCAGAAGAAAGCTTAAGTGATTGTGTTCACATATCAGCACAGAAAACTCTGGAGTGCGTGCGTACAAAGATGAGTGAAAAAAGAAATGAACTGAAGCTCAAGGAACTCTCCAGAACTGTTCCCAATTCTGCTGTTTACTTCCCAGTGTGAGTGCTCTTCCCATGTGTTTTTGCTGTTCTCTGATTCACAAGCAAAGCAGCATCAGATATATCCCTTTTAGGCAATCCTTTCTTCCTCTCCCAGAAGAATGCAGGATACAAAGATGCTATTCTCTTTGATATCTCTGTTTTTTAATTCAGTGGCACCTAAATGCTACAGTAGAAAACATCCTTTTTTTTTTCTCCCTCTCAGTAGACATTTGTCTCAGAGAACATGCAGTGCAATCAATAAAGTTAAAGATGAAAAGAAATGTTTAAGTTCCAGATTCTGAGGGACAGAAGCATCAGTGGGTTCCAGGCCACAACAGGACCACAGCTTCAGCTCCTTCTTCAATGAGAGCTGAAACTATGGCAGATTTTTTGCTGCAGCCAGACTTCTGGCCTCAAAGCCCTCCATCCCACCCTTCCTGCCCACATCTGTGATTTGCCTCTTTTCTAATCCCACGCAGGTTCCTATTCTCTTCAAAGAGGTGCCCCCTGTGTCACATACTCCTCCAAAATGCCATCTGTGTGGTTTCTTTCAGACCACTAATGTAAAGCTCTTGGATAGCCCCCTATTTACTTGCTTCAGAGCTGCACTTAAAGGCCCACCACCTGAAACACTGCAATCAAGCTGACAACACAACCAATCAAGGTCTGACCTGCAGCTGTTTCCTAGGAAACCCAAGCCACTGCCACAGAAACAGATTGTACACAGTGGAAGGAAACATATATTTTGAGTTAGGAAAAAAATAAAAAGCTTTTGAGTTTTTTCCCTAGTACTTCTGAGTTATTACAAAGCACTTCTAAAATAATAGTAATGAAAAATACTCTTAAGAAAGATTGAGTGATGATGGTCATGTAAGTACTTAAAGCCAGGCAGAGCCTCAGAGAAAGACCTTGAACCAGGTCTGCTTGAGTGCTTGTTCCTGCTTTGCTACTGAGTCACTTCATAACCTTTGCCAAGTCACTGCTAAAAGATTTTCGAGCCATTAAGTCCATAGTTCCAATGAACAATAAGTTCAGATCAAAACAGCTTGAGTACCTGAAGAAGACAATTTGGAAGAAAGGAATAACATTATCATGACCATACTAGAAACTCTAAGAAAATTGCTAACAGGAAAGGCCACCTCTCCTACAAGAGGAAAGAATTCCATCTCATTTTACAGCAGTCAGTCTGCTTAGGAGATATATTTACCATTTAGATAAGTTTTAAGTATTACTTCTCTTTAGTGGAACACTATTATTTTATGCTACAATTTAACTCACAAGTAAATTCACATTTGTTTGTGAATTATTGTCCAGCTTCTTGAACACAGGTTGCAGATGGGAATAATGGTATTCTTGTAATATGATTGATGAGTGTAATCAAAATAGGATCTATACAAATGGAATAAGGAATAATGAATAGAAATAATGAATAAGGAATAATGAAAACTTCCCAGGTTGTCTTTCACCAAAATGAAACTTTGACTATTCTAAGTTTAAACCTCTTAATTTCACGGTGCAGTTCCCTTCATCTCCATTCATATGAAGTAAACTTCGTATGACTTGTGTTCTAAAAGCAGTCTTTTTTTCTCCACTCATCATGAAGAAATCCCAGGAAAACTAACTCAGAAGCTGATCACTCAAATTCTCTACATCTAATTGGGTGAACTCTATCCACCAGAAAATGGAGTGAAGAATAAGCTCCAGCAGGGAAGTTTTAGTGAGTTTGGGGTAGAAAGACTCTGGGAGAGAGGTGAAGCAGTTTGAACGGTGCAAGTGTCTTCTGCACTATTGTTCTGCTCCACGAACAACTACTGTGAAGAATATAGGAAGCTCTGAGCTTACTAAGTTTTGGTGGTGACTATGAGGAAAGAATCTAAGGGATGGACAAGAAAGCTAATCAAGGTCTTCCACCTGTGTTCCTGGCTAATTCATTTAACCACGGTGTAAGGGTTTTGTTATCTCTCAGGTAACACTATTCAAAAGCACGTGCAAGAGGCATATCCTAATTAATTAAACATGAACCTGATCTTTGTGTGATCATAAAGTCATACTAAGTAACTATGCGGGTCCTGGGCAGAAGTTAATGGTTGACCTTTTCCCATCCACTGTGAAATGTTTGTGTTGCTACATGTCCTAGCTATGCAGTGATTTGGAACATTGGGCAAGTACCTTTGCTTTGCACTCAGAAAAAGACAGAAACCAGTATGAAGATGTAGAGGTGGGTACTGAAGACAAAAGCATACTGCAGCAACAGGCTATTTTAATTTTACTTTTAGACTGAAGGAAAAATCGACTTTTGATTTATCCAATCAGGTTTGCTAAAACTATGCCTCACATACATCAAACAGCAGAAAGAACATTAGGAAAGAACCCAGTCACTATTCAGACAATATCATAGCTCTGATGAGGATGGAAGGTGTTGTTTGCCCAAGAGAGCTGTATATTTCTTCCTACCATGAATGCTCATTGCTTCTCCTGAAGTTAAGTTCTCTGCCAAGCATTTTCTGCTTAAGATTTCTCCCTACCCTCTGGTGTTGTCTCTTCACAGTTCCCTTCTATTTTGTATTGTGGCTGTGGTGCTTAATGTGATAATTAATAAGAACAGTGAATTAAAGTTTCCAGCTATGATGAGACAGCAAATAGATTAATTAACAAGAAAAGAGGTTTTCAGGTAGAAGAGTGAAAGGAATCTCAGTCAGATTGTTCACACTCTTCAGGCTAACAAGAAGTTAGTTGCAACAAGAATATTCCCAAGTTTTTCATACAGTTTTTTAAAAGTTTCTTCCCGTGACAAGTGTTGTCTTTTAAAGTTGTCATGAGATACATCAGGTGGATCCGGGGAAATTAGATCAGTCTTTAGAATTCACTTCTATGTTGTGTGTCTTAACTCAAACCCTTTAAGGACTCTTCAACTAGCAAGACTCCCTCTTTTTTTCTCTCTGCTTTTCTTTTTATTTGGTTTGTTTCTTTTCTCAGCTACCTTTACTTCTTTTGACCTTTATGAGGGGATGCAGTGTGTTCATTTTTATCTCTGGTGTTAACATCATATATTACTCAGTTTCAAATAGAAGACTTCATGCGTTGAAACTTATGCAAGGAAAACTCGTTATTCTCCTCATGTGGAGTATGAAATGACTTAGAATATAATCTCTATGCCCATAATTTGAAGTCAAGCATGTTGTTCAGACAGAACCATAGGCAATGTACTTGTGGTCCCTAGTGGCTGAGAAATAAGAAAGAATTCAGCTGCACTGTAATTAGTGTAATCAACATGTTATGGATTCTCTTTTAAATCAAGAGACAGGCACAAGTTGTTTTTTATGGGCTGAAAGCAGTTCAAATTTCAGTTTTGTCAGTCTTTGTACAGCTGTTTAAGCATGCCTCTTTATGAGTTCTCTCATTTTAGATATATTATTTTTAGTAAATGATTGATAATGTCCATTGCCTTTCTCCATTCTAGACAAAAGTAACATTTTATTCCTAATTTATTCCTTATTCCATCAAACAATTAATGATTAAAAATTAGAATTTGGATGCTTACTGGTAGTCAGGCAGCACGACCAGTCTGTTTTGCAGGACCAAGGACATTAAGAAAGGAATTAATGTGTCATTTTGGTTTTGGATACTATTTTTGAATCTGGATCCATAAAAGTTAGTTAGTATAGACTGCATACTTTGTTGGGCCTATCCCTTCATTTGTCGGGTATTGTTAACCATAAAGCAGGGATAATTAGCATTTCTCAAACATTCAGAAAACTGTGAAAATAGTTATATTAGAAAGGGCAGCTCAGAGTCTGAGATGACAAATGGTAATGCATGAAAGTAAATTTTTTTTCTGTTCTGCTAAAATTCTGGAGAATTCTGAAGTGTGTCTATGCTGCACTGAAATGAAAACAGGAGGGAGATCTGTCTCATATCCTTCAGGTCAAGGCACTCACCTCTGCTTAGCTTTAGCATTACACTGACAGGCTGAGGTGGTCAGAGTGACATCTTGCACTTTATTTGCTCTTATAAGTTCTCTGGTCATCCATATTAACACTTCTAGAATTAGATTCTTTCTAGTCTACCACAGACCTGTGATATATTCCCTGTTAAGACTGCTTTGATCAATTCTGAAAGAAGTTACACTGAGCCCAACAGAATTTTAATGGAAAGTTACTTCACTGAACAAAACGTCAGTGACTGTCTGAAGCATTTTTCCTTCCTAAAGATATCTTTAGGTCTTTAGGAGATAGAAGCTTTTTTTTTTTTTTTTTTTTTTTTGTGTGTGTGTGTGTGTGTGTGTGTGTGTGTGCCTGTATGTGTAGGGATTATTTTCTACAATTCCTTTTGTCCCTAAACCCAGAACAAACTATCTTAAGAGTGCCTACTGTGTCTAACAAGGTAGACATTTACTACTGTGCAAGACAAAGCCTGTCTTCAATTTCAGTTTCTCATTACCTCTATCTTTCTTGGAGAAACACCTTAACTAGACATATAAAACATAGTGAAGAATTATTGATTGCAGTTGATATTCAGCTTCTAGCTATGTTTTTAGTAAAAGAAACAGGAACAAATTTGGCCAAATTCACAGGAGGAGAAATAGCAGCAGTTATTAAGCTACCAACTCATTTCACTCACACCAGTGCCCTCTCTACACAATAGCCCACAATATCTTTTCTTAAAAAAACATGGATTGGATACGCTATGCTTTTCTTCATTACTGGAATGTGTTAGAATTGTTCCCAGGATATTTATTGTTATTATATGTTTACCCCTTCTTCGACTGATTTGCTGTTTCTCTAGTTGATAACCCTGATATTCTCCCTTGCTTAATCCTTCCCTGGACTCAATTGTATGAAGGTGTTATCACTGCTGATTGACAGGCCATGTCTTTTATTCCATTTTCTTTGTGTGGGTGGAGGGTTAAACTGATGAAAAGAAGGATTAGATGGTGGTTTAGCTAGTAGCTCAGTACTTGGATGACTGATGTCATGGTAATTAGACCCCGGTGAGCTCTAAGTAAAGCCATTGCATGGTTATAATAACAGTTTAAAATCCAAATGTGTTTGTTGCAACCTGCAGTTGTTTCCAAAAAAAATATATGTATATTTTTTGCTCTTCTCTGAATTCAAAATCTCTCTACCTCCTTGGAAACAAAAATTGTGCTGATCTGTGTCTACAGCTGACTGTGTCCTAGTTGCTACAAAATTCCTTTGCTGCTTTGTTTAATAATAGGCTTGATTCTTTTTCTTCTTTTCATGATAAATTCGTTTGTATGGAACCTGACCTGCTAGGAAGAAAATCACCACATTACCTGCAAACTGACTTGACTACCTTTGACACTAGACAACTGTCATATTGATTTTTAGGAGTAGTTATTCACGGACAAACCTTAACAGTGCAGCACCTGCATATCTATTGAACATTTTTGGTAGCCCCTGCTTTTGTGTGTGTCCTTGAATCAATGAACAAACTGCTGCTGTTGATTGTATCCACTTGGCCAATATCTCTAGGGGATAAAGAGGAATCACAGCTACTGAAGAAAGGCTAGGAAAATTATTTTTTAAAAAAATAATGAATCCCTCAGTTCCTAAGCACCAGTCCAACAAAAATATTTAATTTCTTGCTGGTCTTACCTTTTAGTGAGATGTATTGTTTATGAACTTCTGGTAGGATGGAATCAAACGCATTTTGAATTCAGCCTTTAAGATGAAAAACAAAAATAAGAAATAAAAAACAGAAAGTTTCCAGATGAGATTTTGGAAATGGATGTGACAATACCAATGTAGAAAGGTTGCAACTGTTTTAAACACAGTTATCTAATAATTTTGTTTTTCCCTTATAAAGGGGTAGTTTCAATTTGTAACCAGCAGTGACATATGAATATTTCTTTATCAGTTGGAATAGGATATATGTGCACATAAATTTGCCAAAGTACATAGCTGCTGGGTACAACTTTCTGGATACTCCTAAGCATTTTAAAGATAATAGCATTTTTATTGTGAAATTTGAAAGTACCCAGAAGGTACTGCCAACCTTTGCAGCTCCACTTATTATTATTATTTTTATCCCTACCAAATAAATCCTTTGTGAAATTTTGGAGATTTGAACACAGCAAAATCATTCAAGACTTATGAAAATCTCCCTCAAAAGGACTCTGGACTCTTGCAAGTCTCCTCTTCTATGTATCCGAATCTTTCCAAAGTGTAAATGAGTGTCAGTTCATTGCTACCTGCAATCTTTATTTCCCTTGCATACTCTTTACAGAAAATAAGAATAAACAGGAAGACAACAGAAACAATGGAAAACCGCTGAGGGTAGTGACACTATTTCATCAAACATAGCTGGCCCATGAATGTGTTGTGCAAATGTTTCATGAAATGTGTTATCTCTTTCTTCAAAATGTAAGTCTTTCTTCTGCAGAAGGCCCTTAACTGCTGGGTGATTGTCTCAGGAAAGTGCACGTGGAGATATCTGTGTGAAGCTGAAGGACATCAAAGAGAAGTCAATACACGATTGTGATGTCTTACCCTTTTTTTGAAGATTTCAAGGTCTGAAAGGTGTTTGTGAACTGCTAGACTGCAGTTAAGGTTGTTTTCTTGTTGTTTATTTCTCTTCCTAGAATGACATTTTCATTATTAACTTTCTCATGAATGGTGACTGAGATATGACTGACAGTATTTTTTCCAATAGTATTGTGGGAGTACAGTGTTATATTGTATTATAGATATGCTTATGCCTGCCTATTGGCAAATTATCCTTTTTTTCTAATACTTAGTTCCTTTTTATCTGTAAAATGGAGAGAAAAATGCTACTTCTCTTGTGATACATCCTGAGATTTTCTGATAACCCTCACTGTTACTGAACCTTTTCTAAAGGCCAAGTCACTTTGTTGAAATGAAACCCTTCAAATTAACTCATCCTTAAAAAATCCGAGTTCATTACTTGCATGGTTTGGACAGGCCTATGTTACTTCCCTCAACACAACAATGCTCCCATGAAGCAACTTTATTAATACATCTAGGAATTATAGCACTGATGTTCTCATTTTTAACTGCATAAAATATCTTCAACTTCTTATAAGTACCTGTGTCTACTTCAGCAGATGATTCCAACATTGTTGTACATCCTTCGATTGTTACTATGGAATGCCTTCAGCTGGTTCTTGTCTGGAATATAATATGAATGCAAACTGTACTTAGCATACTTCTTGTAGAATTACTCATCTTGAAGATAACTCCTTTATAACTCGGTTTTAGTCAAATAATTTTGATAATCTTTGAAATATAAGGGTTAACAGCATGCATTTCCTGAAAAAAATCAAGGCTAAACTACTCTTTGTTCTTTATCAGTCTTTTCTTCCACTTAATTCTGGAAAGAGGTTGTCTGACAACCACTACCTGGCAAAAGATTTATAGGATGTTAACACCCTTTATATTATTTCTCACTTTGTCAGAGCTAAAATTCTGTAATAGTTCTGATAAAAAGAGACCAAGAAGAAACTAAAGTTACGAAGAAAATAAATATTGTGCAAAGACTCTTGGGATAAGTTGTTCTTTCTATAAAAGAAGTTTTGTTTTTGTCTATTTCAGACTTTCACCAATAAAATATAAGGTATAAGAAATTTATCTAACACTTACAGAGCTTAGGGACTTCAGTAAGTAATATCAGCAAAATGAAGATTTTTCTGAGGTGTGTCTTTGGTACAGAAGTCCAGTATAGCCTCTGTGGATCACAGTGCCTACTAAAGACAGTTGTTGTTAGCTGAAATCATCCCTTAAAGCTTTCTTTATGACCTAAATGAAAAGAATTCATCATCCACCAGCACCAGCTGCTCTCTCCATTATATAAAACCGTGTTGGTAATCTTTAGGATTACCTTTGAAACTTCAGAGGCAATATGTGTATGAAGAACACTTTCACAATTCCACTGCATGTTTCTTTCCAGCTATACTAATTTGCAGTGATGAGCCACCAGAAGTTAGCTTGCATTGCTCTTCCTTATGCCCTGTCTGCTCTTTGGGATGGCAAAGCATCAGATACAGAAGTTTTATCTCTTCTATTAAATTTAACCATTCACCAGCACTGAGACCACCTTCTATGCCACATCTCAGATCCACAATGTTAACTCCTTTTTTCACTGAGACTGTTTGTTTCCTTTCCAGTTGTCTATTGGAAATCATCTGTGAGGTGTGCTATATCAAGCAGCATCTAGAAAATGCTGGGAGAATGTTTATTTGTTTTTGTAGAACCATTTTCAGGGATTGGTCCAACAAGCTAGCAGTTTTCTAATATAATTTAATTTACTAGTTTTGACAGAGCCATCTTGACCCTGCAGCACTAATGAATATTAGTAAGAGCAATTATTAAGCATTGGATGATAATGCACAAGGTTGTCCATATAATTATCATTGTGCATTGACTTGTTTGTGTAACTCTTGAAGCTTTTGTGCCTTTGATAATGTTCTCAGCTTTGGGCCAAAGCTTAAAGGAGATTCACAAAAGAAAATGAAGTAGTGGCCTAAGAGTCTGGAATTGCCTCAGGAATTGCCCTTCTAAGACCATGGGACCAAGTTTAAATTTCTTTATGCTTGCAATTTCTGCTTGTCACTCCTAGTATTGTCTACAGTAAAATGAACACTGGTCTCTCTTTTCATACAGGGCAGACTAGATATTGATCCGAATGTAAAATGCACAACCATGGAACATCAAAAGCTTACTTCAGGTAAGATTTGAAGCATGTTTTTAAATTTCACTCTATTTGCCCAAGTCACCCCAGGTATAATATCCTGAAGGAGACTTACCATATAATAAAGTATTTCCAGACTGCAACAAAAATCCACTTAAGCAGACAAAACTAACAAATCAAACAATTAGAAAAAAAAATAAAAATTAAGGCATTTTACCATCTAAGAGATCCTCACTACCTAGTGTGATGGTTATGATCAGTAGTTAAAAGAGAAACAAAACAAGAAATGGCCAAACTAAATGGAAAAAAAAAATTAAAAAGGTTAAAAAAAAAATCATTTATGAAGCAGACAGATAATTTCAAAAAGCTTTCATGCCAGGAATAGGGCACCATTACAATGAGAAAACCTTTAATTATGTTGTAAAGGTCTGATATTCCACCAAAATGTCATTTCAAAATAAACTTCTAACAGTTAATTATCAGTGATATTTAACTTGTGGGAAAATTAAATATCACTACATACTCCTGTGATCATTTTATTGCTTTTGTAGACATTTTAATATTTTAATGGTTTCCAAGTAACAATGAAAAAGGCATGCCACCAAGTATGTTTTCTTGGCTTTCTGTGGATAACCATGTAACCTTTTTTTTGTCTTCTTCATACAAAATAGACCTCTGAGTCAGTGAGGGACAGGACCGAGAGGAAACCTTTGGGGAATAAATATGGGAATAAACACTGCTACAATTCTCTTAGACAGCATGATTCCTTGGAAAGAAGTTTATTAACTGTTGTTTGTAAGTGGAAATGCAATGCTGAATGGACAAATACTGATGCCCTGTTAGCATTCAGCTGGCAAATCAGATGAATGTGCAGTGTTCCAGTTAGTGACCTATGCATTATCCAAAGCTTATAAAATGTACTGTGTGGCTGGACTTAAGAATGTATGCAATGACCCCTGTCTGGAAGAATGGAAGTCTCCTGTGCTGTTGTTGTATAAATCAATACTACACAAGATAAAAGACCGAGAGTGCTGGGAAAAGGCATGAAATGTAATGCCAGAAGGGTGCATAATGTGAATGACTATTCAACCAGTTATTCTGATTGAATTGGCTGTAGAAATGGATAGGTTCAACTAAAAGTGTCTGACTGGGATTTATACATCCTTCTCCTGGGTGAGCCAATGATTATATGAGTCATTAAAGATATTTAGCTTAAAAGCGCTGATTTCTCTCACAATACAATATTTAATTGCCTGCATTTGGCATGAGCTTTCAGTTCCTGGTTCAGTTCCCAATACTGTGCCACCAAAATCCTCCCAGATAAATAACATTATGTATTTTAAAACATTTTAATCATCCTGAGATAAGCATTATAAAAAAATGTAGGAATGTTTTTCACAAATTTCAATAAACATAAGAGTTACTCTTCATTGTGTTTAGCGTTAGCTGAGATTCTCACCCAAACACTTTATTTTACAAATATTAAGATATAATATTAATTTTTTACAATATTAAGTGAAATATGATAAAAATCCTGGAAACTGGGAGTATTGGAATTTTTTACAGTGTCAACAATCTTTGGTATGAAAGCAGGAAACTGATGCTTTTACTTCTATAAATTAGCCTGTGTGCTAATTGATGTTCAGAGATATTGTGAGACTGAATCTTTTTGTAGCAGCAGGAAATCTGTCCAGTATTTTGGCAATGTTAGAATAAAGGTCTTTGAGCTAGAACTTACAGGACCTTCATTGAATCTTTCAACGTGGAACAGATTTATGCATTGTTCAGCAAGTAGAGTATTCTAAGCTCGTATTCTTTAATTGCTTAAATATCTCCTTCAGCTAGATCAGATTGCTCAGAGCCCCATGCAGCCTGACCTTGAACGTATCCAGGGATGGGGCTTTTACCACATCTCTGGGCAACCTGTGCCAGTGTTCCTTATTCTTATCATTAAAACTTTTTCCCTCTCAAGAAGTGTTTGAGAATCTGGCTATTAAAATGAGGAGCCTGTTGAAGAGAACTCAGTCATGTCTGGAAGTCTGCTGGGATAATCACAGATTTTTCTCTTTTGCTCTGGTAGAAGCCTGCTACCAGAGAAAGATTGAGAATCATCCCTACTTATTCACTGGTTTGGACAGTTTCCAGCTTCAACTCTATCTTCTTTGCTTCCCTAGAGGCAGCCAATAACACCTCTTTTCCTCCACAAACAAACAAGCAAACCAACCTGTTTGTTCTTAATTCTAACTGCCAAGTCTTAGCACTAAGGCTGATATTGAGTTGGTGTAAACTGGAGTTTAATCGATCTGTGTGGATTTATCTCCACTAAAGGTTTGTTTTACAGCTATTTGACAAACACAGGCACAGTGTTTTGTGGAGGGTGGCAGTCTACAGTGGAGGAGAGGATGATATGGCTACTTAAGCTATCTCATGTTTGGCATTGCACTGTGTGATTACTTTGTCAGAAAATAAAATCATTAATGTTGGAAAAGACCACTAAGATCATCTAGTCCAACTGTCAACCTATCCCCACCGTGCCCACTAACTGTGTGCCTCAGTGCTACACTTACCCTATTCATAAAACCCTCCAGGGACAGTGACTTCATCACTTCCCTGTGTTCTATATCCACTTTTGCAAAGATATATCTTGTTATGCAAACTACTGGGGACAGGTGATAATAAATTTATTTCTGCAACCTCTGTTTTTAATATATCTTTTACCTTGGCAAAAGGTTGGATTCTGTCATTACTACAAATTATTAAAGATTCACATCTCGTGCTTTTAGTTCTTCAGATCCCCAGATAAAATTATCTTGCAAATATAATGAGCAGCACAATTAGATATAAAAGACAAGGGAGAACCAGGCACTTACTAATGCATGGAGATGTTTCTGAGTGTTTTGAACTAGTTTTGTCAAGGTCAACTAGCTTAACTTTCCAAAGAATGCAACATTCTAAAGAAAACCAACAACTGCTTGTAATCCATTTTGAAATATTTTTCCCAAGTATAAAGCCCCCAGATAAATGTTTGGTGTTAAACTGATATTTTAAAACAGCTAAAACAAGGCTTGAATTGAAATAAATTATTTTTACTAAAGTAATGTAAAGTTTATTAAAGTAAATACCATGTTATTATATAAAGAACAGTTTTCTGGACTCTTTTTTTTTTTTCTTTTTTTTCCCCCCGCAAAATGAAAATAATATTGTTTGTGAGCTGTTAGCACATGTTATTAAATTGTTAGAACAAGTGGTCACACAACACCAAGGAAGTTCCAGAATATTAAAGGTTGTATGTTGCCTAAAATTATGACTCTGAATTGTTAAAAAAAAAGTAATAAAAATCAACTCAATTTCCATTAAAGTAATCTTTCTTGACCTTCTTGGAGGTTGAATGAGAGGTAGTGAACAAGTCAAAGAAAAGTCAAAATTATCTGATACAGATGAGCTGTACTTATGAAGTAGTGATTCTCAGGTAGCTGAAATTTTTGAAAGTCCCACTGTCTCTCTGAAAACACTTTAATTCAGGACAACAGAAAGCTTTACGTACACAATTTGCAGCTCTTCCACTATTGCTGCCATCTCCAGAGTGAAATTTGTAGAAAATAGGGGAAAAAAAACATATACAGTAGCTCAGTACAGAAACCATTAAGTGATATTTTTTTTGTATGTGAGCTGAGCAGAACAAACATGATAAAAACATTACATTCTATATTTAAAATCTTGGGCTAGATTCAAGATTTGCTACAGTTTCTTCATACTCACTGTATGAACTTTTGTCTTCAAGCTCATCCCTGCTGTTACTTATTTTTTAAGGAGATGCTAGAGAGCACAATGGAAGTTATTCAGAGTTGAATACTAGTTAACAGATTTTATTTCAGTGTTGATAGGAAGAATATCTAGTAGTATGATTGAACAAATTTAATCCTCTCTTTCCCACCACTTCCAACGCAGATTAGTTTCCCCCTTACTTAGGAAATTTGAAAAAACAAATATAGACAGATCTCTTGCTCTTAGAGAAAAAAAGACTTAAAACAAGAAAAAGGACAGGAATTTCTGTCATCACTGAAAACTCATGGGTAGAACTGTTAGAAAAAAAAAAAACGTGGTATATCACTGGAAAAACCACATGTATACACAAATACATGTAAGCACATGCACACACACAGCAGAGATGGGGAGACCTCTATCTTCTTAAAACAGGCATCCCCAACTCATGATCTGGGGGCTGTGTGCAGCCTCCCCTCTGCCCCACACTATAAAGGCGTTAGTTCTTCCCCACATAGTGGCCCCAAGTGAACACCCATTGCTCAGCAACAGCCAAACTGTCCACGTGCTATTAAGTCTGTATCAACTCGAAGCAGGGCGAGGGAAGGCAGTGCTCTGCAGTGCTGTTTGAAGTGATGGCAAATAATTGCATGCATTTTGAGACACTGTCTGTGTTTTCACTTCTGATAAAGGAATTTGAAACTAGGTTTCAAGATTGCAATTAAAATATCATTAATTTATGTTTACAACACCATTTCCAGTTTAAATAAGTACACTGCCTGCAAATCTTCAAATGGAATGTAGAGTTGCAATCATATATTCAGCTCAAAATTCTGACCATGTCTCTTTACCAGACTTTCATAGAATCATAGAATAGTTTGGTTTGGAAGGGACTTTTAAGATCATCTAGTTCCAGCCCCTTGCTATAGGCAGGGACACCTCCCTTTAGACCAGGTTGCCCTATCCAGCCTATCCTTGAATGCCTTTAGGGAGGGGGGAATCCACAAACTCTCTGGGCAACCTCTCCCAGTGTCTCACCACTCTCACAGTAAAGAATTTCTTCCTAATACCTATTTGAATCTACTCTTATCTAGTTTCAATCCATTTCCCTTCATCCTGTCAGTACATGCTCTCGTGAAAAGTCTCTTGCCAACTTTCCTGTAGACCCTCTTCACGTATTAGAAGATTGCTGTATGGTCCCCAGAGCCTTCTCTTCTTCAGGCTGAAGAGCCCCAACAGTAAAATTGCCTGGTCACAGCCTGAAATCAATGTTTAAGAACCAGGCAAGAAGGCATGACTATCCTAGAAAGCTCAGATACAAACAATACACCTGAGTGATAAGATGGGCTGGAGCCTGGATCCACCCCTTCTCACCCTCATTTAAGAGTTAGCAGCCAAGGAAGCAACATCTCTCTGGATAGAGGTTTCCCTTCTCTTGGGCTGTCATCAGCTGTTAGAAGGAGTCAGCCAATTTTTCTGTTTTGTTGTCTACTAATATTGTGTAGTGCTTGTATTGAATTAGAAGGTATTATTATTGTCTTCTTTTGCTGTACAGCCTGTTCTTATAGGGGAGGTGCTCTAACCATCTGATCATCTCTGTGGCTGTCCTCTGGCCCCACTTCAACAGCTCAATGTCTTTCTTGTGTTTGGGGCCCCAGAACTAGATGTGTTACTCCAGGTGGGTTCTCGTAAGAGCAGGGTAGAGGGGCAGAATCATTTCCATTGACCTACTTACTGGTCGTGCAGTTCTCAATGCAATCCAGGATGTGGTTGGCCTTTTGGGCTCCAAATGCATGCTGCCAGCTTATATTGAGTCATTTTGTTCACCAACACCCCAAAATCCTTCTCCTCAGGGCTGCTCTCAAGCCATTCTCTGCCCAGCCTATATTTGTGCTAAAAAATTGCCCTAACCCAGGTACAGTACCTTGCCCTTGGCCTTGTTGAATATGATGAGGATGGTATGGCCCACTTTTCAAGCATGTCCAGGTCCGTCTGGATGCATCCCTTCCCTCTAAGGAGTTAACTGCACCACTCAGCTTCGTGTCATCTGCAAACTTGGTAAGCATGCAGTTGATTCCACTGTCCATTGTGTCACCTATAAAGATTTTAAATAGCACTGGTCCCAGTACAAATCCCTGAGGAATGCTTCACTTGGACACTGAACTATTGACCACGATGCTCTGAGTGAGACCATCCAGTCAATTCCTTATGTAGCATGTGGTCCCTCCATCAAATCCATTTTTCTCCAATGGGACAACCAGGATGTTGTGTGGGACAGTGTTAAATGCTTTGCACAAGACCAGGTAGATGATATCACTTGTTCTTCCCTTATCTGCTGATGCTGTAACTCCATCATAAAAGCTCACCAAGTTTGTCACATATGGCTTGCCTTTGGTGAAGCCACACTGGTTATCTATCACCAATCACCTTATCTTTATTTTCCAAGTACCTTTACCTTAGTGGTGCCTTCAGGAGGATCTGCTCCACGATCTCGCCAGACACAGAGATGAGACTGACTGGTCTGTATTTCCCTGGATCGTCTTTTTTTTCCCTTCTTGAGAATGGATGTTATGTTTCCCCTTTTCCAATCAGTGGGAACTTCACTGGACTGCCATGACCTTTCAAATATACAGGATAGTGGCTTGGCAGCTTCATCCGCCATTTCCCTCAGAACCCATGGATGGATCTCACTGGACTTTTGCATCTTCAGTTTCTTGGTCTCAAACCTGATCTTCACTTACAGCAGGCAGATCTTCCTTCTCCCTGTTGTTACCTCTGTTTTATGTAGCCAGAGCAGTGTGGCTAGAGCTCTTGCCTGTGAAGACTTTCATAATATCTATCTTAACAGAGAGAAATATCTCTCACTTCACAATCACCCTTTATCTCATTTCATTGCTTCTTGGCTTGCTGAATGTTTATGGAGACCAAACAGTGAATGTGAGCACAGGTGTTTCCACAGCAGCAACAGTGGGTCACCTCTGCTGGTGCAAATTTTTACATCTGTGGCATGCAGGCTTTTGGTGCTCAGTATGTTGAAAAACAGTGTTTTATAGCTGAGATTTTTCCATATCAAATAGTGTTGTTGTGCCTTTTATATCTGTTATAATTTCCATGAAAATAAATAGAAGGCATTACTTTCAGAGCAACTCATGTATGTGTGGCCCTAGACAATTCCTATATTCACTCAAACAGTCCAGACAAGTCAAAAGGTTGGTCATTCGTGATTTACTCAAAGTGTGAATTGTTCTACTGTATCAGGATACAGCAATGCTGCCTTACATCATTGTCATTACTTCTGGCAGCAGCATACAGATAACTTTAACTTAAGGAGAAGTCACTCTTATTGATATAGAAAAAAGTGGTGAAGAGAGGAAAGTGGATTGCTTGGATGTGGTGGGTTTGTTTGTTGCTTCTTTTTTTCTTTTTTCTTTCCCCAAACCTGTCAAATGAGAGGCTGAAGTAAAAGCAGCAGCTGTTTGCTTAAGAAACTTGGGAAGCACTTTGGCAAAGCATGAATTATACTGAATAAAACTAGTTAACGGAGAAAAAGAGCTAATGCAAACAATATTCAAAAAGGTCTAGCAAGTCAAAAACGTTGTGAGGTATAACTGCAAGACTCAAAGGACAAGGAAGAACTGGTTTGACTTTCTGTCCTCCATCTGCCAGTGTGAACTCATATGTTTAATACAGGTTGCCATTTCCAGCACAGGTTTTGTGGTTCTAACCTTCTGGCAGGCATGTAAAGAATCCATTTAAGTGAGAGCCAAACTCCTGTCAACAACCCAAGGAGAAGGATATGGCTCTGGCTCCTATAATTTTGCATACAACCCAGATGGAAGTACAAGCACTTCTATGTTGAAGTGCCAAGTAACTCTCCCAAAGCTGATATTATCTTTTCTTCATCTTGCCTCAGAACAACTTCCCTGCTTCTGGGGACTCTGCAGCTGTGTGCACTCTAGCGAAAGACTATGTGCTGCAAGCCAACTCATATGTATTTGTTTTCAGCTTCTGTAAGGAGGCTTTCCCTCCTCCCAGTTCCACCAGGGACTGTTCAACCAGGAAATGCAGCTGCAGATTCTTCACGGTTTCTTTAGGACAAAATTTAAAGGAAAATCCTCTCATTTTCTTGAAGCAAACTACATTTCAAGCAGAAGTACATCAAAGAAATGATGCCATAACCACTTAGTAAAGGAGAGGAAGGAAATATGAGGTTGTAAGGGGGAACTGAAATTTGGCAGTATTGATAGGTTTAAAATTATGTAAAAAATTTAATTATTTCTGATATTGGTTTCCTTTGTTTAGAAGAATGTTAGGCTTGTGCTTTGTACTCCTATAAAACAGCAGATACAGACAAAACAGCAGAATACAGACTGATTCCCACACTGAAATCATTGATGTCACTTATGACAAGAAATAGTGTTTCTTTAAATGCAATTAAGTAGTGCTGGCTATTAATATCTTTTGCTTCCTCAGAAAGCCATATGCTGATTTGAAAAAGAATTGACCCACAAGTAAGGTCTCCATCAACTTAGTCTTATTTTGATCCCAAAATGTGTCTTTTCACTGCCTGAAAAGAAATATTTTTCCTAATTTTGACAACATGATGAGCTAGAACTATTTAAGGCATGGAGAAAAACAAGAGGTATTATGGAGACAGTAATAGACCAAGCAGGAATAAGAATCTTGTTCGTGACTAAATCTACAATAGGAATAGTTTTCTTCTATATAAATTAATTTTATGTATTGATATGAGTAAGCCTTTTCTTTCCTGCATTCAAAATCTTCATCTCCTTCAAATGGATGAAATCTGGATAAAAATTATTTTGCCTTCAAAAGTCACTGAATTAGATACCAGGGAGAAAAGGGCAACCAGTAAGCTTTTGGAACTCCATGATATTATACGGATTTCCTCTTTCCTCCTAGGGTCTTCATGTCTTCAGGATGAGGGAAACCACTTTTCCATGCTGCTTATCTGTGGTTCTACTGGGGAGACTCTAAAGTTTCTATGAAAAGAGAATATCTACAGGGTGCTCTTCATACCTTGGTGTGAATGGACCTGGGATCTTTAGATACCTCATTTTGCTGTCATGCTAGAGGAAGATGATAACTTGGGATTTTATTTGCAAAGAGGTCTCCACTTCTTCCTAAAAGTGGAACAAACATCATTTGTTGCTTTATGATTTTCTATCAGTCATCAGCTTAGTCTCTGAAGTTCAATCAATGATTAAGCTTATAAACAAAACGGGCAACTATATTAAAAATACCTTGCCGGTGCTGGTGTGGGGGAGAGGGCAGCTTGTTCTGATACTTGCTGATTACACTGGATTGCACTGATCCACCCTAAGGCATATGTGGGACTTCATATCATTCAAAAGAGGTTCAATTACCCTGAAGAGTAGCTAATTTAAATATGATATGTAAATCTAAATAATATTCTCTTAATGACACATAGTCTTTATAGTTAAATTATTTATTTATCAGGGAAAAAAAAAGAAAAAAAAAAAGGTAAAGGCATAGGTGAACATTTTCCACTTCATATAACCTGGATACATTCATATGTAAGGCTGTTATTTGTGCCTATCTTGAGTAGCTGTTGAGTCATTTTCAGAACCACAAGCTGTGAGTAATGGGAATCTAAGATCAGAATCACTGTGCCTCTTCCTTCCCTCGCTCATGTTTCCTTTAGTCAAAGGTAAATTTGTTTATTTTGTTGAACTATTTGATGAGTGGCAAGCTTACTCATTTCTATAAGTGACTATTTTTTCCTACATGCAGCTATTAATATTTTAGTCTCCTTATTTGGAAGTCTCCCACTTGATTAATGTATTTGATTGTTATTCTGAGAGAAGTATCCTCACTACAACCCATCATTTATGAACAACATTGCTGAGAAACTTCAGCTTTCCAGTTATGTCAAGCTGACCAGTTTCTATGACTTACTGCTAACTGAATACAGCTGCTGGGGTGACATGAAAGGATAAACCTCAAATCTTCAAAAGGGATAAATTAGTTTACTACCTGCCAGCTGGATGTCAATAATCATACACACTCATTCAGCACTATGATTTCACAACACTACGGTCAGTAAGTACACAAGATCGTGACAGAATTTCAGGCAAAAAATAAAAGGAGAAGGGATATATATATATATATATACACATATCTCCATTTCTATTTTTATATACTTTTATGTAATATATATATGTTCCAGATTCCAGCGACAAATTGTTGTATTCAATTGCATAAAGTTCAAAGAAAAGTTATGGGAATGACCAGAAATCTAAAAAACTAATATGTAGGGAAGGATTGATTGAATGGATCTGAAAGAGAAGAAAGAGATGTAGATATGTGTACCTTATAACAGCAAAAAGGTAGACAGTTAACATGAAATTAAGTGAATAAATTGTTCTGCATAACCATGGCAATCAGGATAAGAGCTAATGCAATTTTAATTTCAAGAACGAGTTTATAATTGAACCTTAAGAAAAGTTTTATAGCAGTAAAATTAGTGAAGCATAGAGGATGTTTTCTCAGTTGATTACAGAGTTCTCTCCCACCTCCATGAAAGGTTTTTAAAACAGACTGGGAAAGCATCTGTTAGACACTACATAAATATGGTTCATTTTACCTTGAATCTAATAGTATGTCTCTTGAGATCCTTTCTGAACTGAAGAATCCATGACTGCATATGTAAGAAAACCAGAACATAGACCATGCTACATGAAGAGCACTAATTGCCACAGCAAGCATGAATCCTCTGATAGTTCTTCAGCTGAACTTTAGTAACCCAACATATATAATACTCACGTTGTTGGACTGTCTCCAGATCCTTCCAACAGCTTAATGACAAAAACAAGAGACTTAGGGAAGGCTAAGGAAAAAAGAAAATCATTAAATAATTTTCTTCCTTGTGATAGTGGTATGGCTGATATCTTGACAATCAAAAGTATGAGAACTGTAGAAGGAATTCTGTTGTGCAAGCTGAAGCTCTCAGAGAGGAGACAAGGATGTGATCATACAGTAGGGAATATGAGCATTACACGTATTTTTCCCTTTGATTTAGTTAAAAATATTATTCCTTCTCACAGAACTTGTTCTTTCTTTACAAATATTTACAACCTCAAAACATTTCAAGTATAAAACAAAACTTTATTGATTCATTTTAAGAGTTCACTAACTCATAAATGTTGAACTTGTTTTAGCTGAGTTGAAATAATTTTTAAATCTAACCAACTTATTTTTCTGTATGATATTAATTATAGAGATCAAATGCAAAGGAATGAGGATGATCAAGCACTGAAACAGGTTGCCAAAGAACTATGTGAAGTCTCCATTCCTGAAGATACTCATTACCCAACTAGATTCAAACCTACTATTACTGACCCTGGTTTGAACAGGGATGTCGGAGGAGACAGTCTCCAGAGATCCCTCCTACTATCAGCTATTGTAATTAGTAGAAAAATACAGGCAATTTCCTGAGCACTGTGATGTGATTATTTTTTCTTTTAGTTAACTATGAAGGAAACTGAGGTAACTAAATTTGTAGTGTTGGTGTTTCATCAGAGTATCTCCATTTAGTTCAAGCAAGTAGACATTGAGAATCTTCAAACTCTGGTTTACTCAGCTAATAATTACTGACCATTTCTTATCTACATAGATTTATTCCTTGGGCTTTTAAAAGAAGAGAAATGAAGAAAAATGGTTTTCCTTTATCAATCAAATGGCATTTGCAGCAGATGACATTTGCTGCTCTTAGCAGAGACTGTCAAAAGCTGAGCAAAATGCCAGATAACCTGTTTAGTCCTTCACCTACTGTGTTTTATCTGTCCTAGTGCCAAGGTATTCAGAAGCCAAAATAAGTCGAGTCCCTTGAGAGAAAACAGATGGTAATTAAAACAAAAGGGGCATGGGATTCATGGAGACAACACTTTTCAGAGCTGTTGGATACATTATCTGTGACCAAAGGCTCACAGAGCAGATAATCAGTCAGCACAGACTATAATCTGGAACAATCCCTTTGTTTCATGTTAGGCCTAATACAAACTCATCTTAACAATAAGTGCCATCTTCTGAAAGGCCGTACATAATCACAATTTTCCCAGTCTCTTCCACAGCTTGTTTTGTGCATCAGTCACCTTT
This sequence comes from Centrocercus urophasianus, assembly GCF_019232065.1. Classification (NCBI taxonomy): domain Eukaryota; kingdom Metazoa; phylum Chordata; class Aves; order Galliformes; family Phasianidae; genus Centrocercus; species Centrocercus urophasianus. Next base: position 3,974,299 of record NW_024884697.1, on the reverse strand, counting down.
GTCATGGTTTCTATTTACCAAGACTGATTGCAAGAAGTACTGCAGACTCTCTTGTAGCATGCAAATCAGTAACTAGTGCTTGTCCCAGATGCTCAGCTGCGTGTGCCAGACTCTTTGATTTACTCTTCTCCAGGTTGGCAAAGAACAATTTTACTGGGATCTCACTTCCTGTGTGATGATGGTTCAGTGTTCCCCACCACTCTGAATACCTCCTCCTCACACACTGATCACAAAATGCCAGGGACTTTTTCCATTTATTTTCTCTTCTGTTCCTTTATATCTGTCATGAACTCTGTTGGAAGCTTTGAATTACTCCCAGCTGCTGCTTAGTATTTGAGAAGGTAGACAAATGCTTTTTGTAAAGCACTTTTGTAAGAGATCTGTGGATCATTTGTGGCAATACACTGTACTCTCAGAGCTGATAACTTCTTTAAAAATATCTATGAATTTTCAGCGGTGCTATAAATAGCCAGGATAGTTTCAACCCCCCACTCCTCCTTTGTATTTTTTTTTTATTATTTTAGATTACTTTTTATTTCTAAAATCCAGTATAATTTCTTAATCAGAAAGATCATGGGTCATTGAATGTATCCAAAAGTTTTATTTAATTGACAATGTACCAGATTGGGCCGTGTCTGCAATAGAAGTCACTGACTTCAATGCGGAGATTCCTGATTTAGAGTTGCAATCAGCAACATTGTGACCATTGTAAGATTTCAGTTTTGCCTGCAAAAGCATTCTATAGAAATATTCAGTGTAATGTCCTGTAGGATGTCAAGAGAGATCTGTTCTCACATTGAACTAGAGCTCAGTTATGATCTAGGAGAAAAAAAATGGGCCTTGAAATCTCTTTCTAACCAATATATCACAACCATAGAAATATTGCTCATTTTAATACTTATCTAACCCTGTTTTCAAATGTTCCTAAGTGGTTCCTCAGCTATTTCCTGCAGCAGTGTATTCCTTCTGGCAAGTTAATCATGTGCAATATATATCCATATACCCATCTAAAGTTCATTGCTTTCAATTTCATCTGTGCTGGAGGTGGAGAGAGTTGATTCTCCCAAGACAGCTCATCACTTATGACAGTTTATTTTTAAAAAATAAACTGAAGCTTTATATTTTGAAATCCTTTTCACTGTCATAATTACAAAGAGAACTTGCAAGTGAAGCCTGCTGTGATAAGGCCTTCTGAAGGCGGGAGAACTCCATCTACAGCAAAGAAATCTGGCATTTAACATTTTCAGTTCTCAGAGCATCTCTGTATCAACACTGACACAATCGTCTGAGTTCAAAACTGATGGCAGCAAGAGCTGTCTTTTACTACATTCATTTTTGGAAGTGGGAGTATAACTGGCAGGAAAAATGATACTGCTGACCTCTAGATTTTCATCATTAGCCTTGAAAGATAATGAGCCATTGAAGTAGCATAAAGGCATGCTGTCAGTGTTCAACAGTTTGCAGTTATACATACTCTAAAATAGTTCTCAGTTTGACACTAAAATCCACTTCCCCATCCTACTCCCACAGTGAGTTTTCTTTACTAAAATGCAGTGCCAGTCCTCCACCCACTGACCACACTGACTTCGCACTATTTTGACATTGCAGAGACCAAGTTAATTTAGGTAATGGAGGTTTTTCATACAGACAGTTTATGAAGTTTATGGAGTGCTTCTGTTGATTTTACTGGCTGTTGCATCAGGTTAGCAAAGAACAGCCTCTCCGACTTCTATAGAGGGGAAATTGAGATCAGATGTAAAGAAAATGGCTTCTTACAATAAGAGTAGTGAAGCACTGAAACACATTGCCCAGTGAGTTATGGTGGATGCCCATCCCTGGAGACATTCAAGGTCAGGCTGGATGGGGATTTGAGCAATATGATCTAGTTGTAGGTGTCCCTGTTCATTGCAGGGGAATAGGACTAGATGGCCTTTAAGGCTCCGTTCCAACTCAAAATGTTCTATAATTCTACTTTCAAGTTATTGTTATTCCTTAATAATAAGAATCCCACAAACCCAGAAAAAAAAAATAATTACATTCTCAAAAAGCACTCGCCTGATGAGATGACATCAGCTTTGTTCTCACAAAATGACATTTACATTACGCAAGTGAGGAACTGACATATGGAGGCAGGTTGTAGCAAGGTGAAGCTTGGCCTCTTCTCCCAGGTAGCAGAAATAGGATGAGGTGATGGCTTCAAGCTGTGCAAAGGGAGGTTCAGGTTGGATATTATAAAAAATTTCTTCTCAGAAAGAGTGGTCAAGTGGAACAGGCTGGTCAGGAATGTGGTGGAGTCACCATCTCTGGAAGCGTTCAAGAAATATGTAGATGTGGCACTTAGGTGCATGGTCTAGAGCAGTTACAGGCATGGGTTGATGGTTGAACTAGATGATCTCAGTGATCTTTCCAACCTGAATGATTCCATGAGTCTAGATGTTATTGTAGGTATCTAGGAAAAAATCTGATTAAGATCTTGCTGCTCCTCCTGCCAGCAGAATGTGGAAAAGGTGAAAATAGGAGTATTTCCTTGTGTTTCCTTCCTTCCAGTCACCCCAAGAGCAGTTATCATCCTCTGTTGATGATCCTCCTCCAGTACCACTCATAGCAACATCTAATCCGATTTTCCTGGACTCTTGCAGATAGAAGGAGAGATCAGTCAAGGAAGATTTCCTGTTTTCTTGACAAGTTTGTTTCTCTAGACAATCTCTTTTTTCCTTATCCTTAGAGCATGCCTTTGTTCCTACTGTAAGAAATCACAGCAGTTCCAGATCTGTATGATACCAGTTGCTCCTGGGCTTTGTAAAGAAACAGTTTTGTTGCTATCTACCATATAGAGGTAACAGAGATATCCTTAAAAATGCACATGAACTCCAGGAAATATCACTTGAGCCAACAGAAAACTTTAACTTAATCCTCTGAGAGCATAACACTATGATGAGAAAAAAACACAGTCCATTGTAGAAAAATTGCTCAGCTTTCTGTGTTAAGAACGTTTCTTCTCTTTTTTTCAATCAACAACAACCAAAAAAAAGAGAAGGAAGAAAGTTTATGTATAGCTTTCAAATAAAGTTCTCAGGGAAAGATGTGGCTTGTATGCCAGAATGACTGACTTTTACAGATCATCATAATTTTCCATTTAGCATTCAAGTGTATAAATCTCAAAAAAACTACTAGTACAAATTTGGATGCCAAAATACAACAGTCATCCCTCTGCCTACATTCCCTGCCATTTCAAATTTCTGAATTTGAAATGGATTAGGGAAGAAAGTGCTAAGAGCAGTTCTGGGTTGATCTTATCTGTACAAATTGTTATTTATATTTCCAAGAACTCTCTTGATACCCTTCTATGCAAGCATAATAATCAGTGTTCTATTCATTCTCTTTCACAGAGCCATTCCCCTCCATTTGCCCTAACTCATCAGTTTTATCAGCCTTTCCAGGATATTTTTACTTCTTTTACTTACTCTTTAGTTATCAAACCTGAATGTAGTACACATAGTGAGTGAATGGAAGTGATAGCTGCAATATTCTTCATGTTTTGTATAGGATTTTTCATTCATTTTTAATTTAGCTTTGTTTTCACTTTTTAAAGTATTTTGCCTTTATAATGACTGCTGAATATAGAGACTGAGTCTTTCAGTGTATGTTCTGGGAGCCATTCTTTTCACATAAACATTAGATCTGTACAGAGTTCCTGATGTTTCAGCAACATGTGTTTTTTCAAAAGACCCTGATTGAATGAAATTAAAATGAAATGACATTATATCAGGAAAATATGCCAATTTTGGCAAGAGGTAAATTCAAAAGCAACAGAAAGTGTTTCTCTTCCCTGCTCTAAAATAACTGATATAATAGTTTTACTGAGGAGCATGCTATGGGTGAAGTAATTTGAGGAAAATTCCTAACTCTGTCAAAAATCACATTGAGCATTTGCATCATCAAAACTGAAATATCATCTATTCTTCATTCATCAAATGGAGAGGTTTTTATATATGTATTCTGATAAAAAAATTCCTAACTTGTGAAATAAGTCCAGAATTAACTGTAAAAGTGGTAGTCTTAGAAGTGATATTATTTTTATATTTAATTTTGTTATTTGATTTTGGTTTTGTTTTGTTTTTTAATCTTTATTAGCATTTCTTTTAAGTATACTGTACACAGTGGCTGAACAGAAGTCTGCAAATCCTATTCAGTTTGAAGTGAAACTTAACTTCAGAGAACTGCATTTGTAAATCCAGTTACATATGTGAAACTTTTTGAAACTGTTAAGTAAAGAACTTGTGAGAACACTGACCAAAAAATAAAAAATAGTAAACAGTTTCTTCCTCAAACAGAAAAGGTTACTGCTGGGTATGTATCATTTACTAACAGTCCTGCCTTTTTATTAATTTCAGCCATCAGACACGCAGATTAGTAAATAAAAGCTTTCGATGGCCTAAGTTCATGTCTTCAACAGCAATCCCCTCACCTTGTGCCTCATCGATGGCATGTGAATTCATCCTTACCTTTGGTTGGCTTATTATGGAAGGTTGATCTTAAAGATCATCCTCATTTTTTGAATCACCAGAAATTCTATTCTGGACCAAACCAAATACAAAGTGGTGTACAGCTCTATTTCCAGATCTTTCAGAATGGCTGCCTCTTAGTAGACACTGATGACCAATTTGCCATTAAATAGATTAAATTAACAAGAAAACCTACACAAGGAGATGTGTAACCAGCCAAATTCCTGCATTGCTTTATCAAATTAATCTCTTTGACCACTGGAATCTGTGATAGAAAGTCATTGTGGCTTCACTGATTTACATGTGCTGAGGAGAGCTAAATTCACAAACTTCTCCAATAAATATCTATGCATCCCTTTTAAATTCCAATAATACTCTTTGCATGCAATCAGGACAGAGGATATTGGTATGTGAAGCATAGCACTAGCTAACAATGATGAACTGAAATATTGTCATTCACCTGGTTAAGCACTGGATGGAACAAAATCAAGTGCAATGTGAACTCTTTGGGGTTCAGATGCTAAGCCAAAATAAATCAATAAATCACTGTGCTTTGTTATTTTCAGGGCAAATAAAGTCCACTTCTTTCCCCGTGTCAGAAAAACTTGCTGTTTGCTTTGATTTAATCCTGACTAATGTATCAAAGGCAGAAAATGATTCTGAAATTGTTAAGCTTGATAAAAATTTAAGTTTAAAAATAACACTTATGTCTTGCACAGTTTTGTAAAGAGAAGTGCTGTTCTTGTATGTCTTCTGATTTCATCTCCATTTCATCCTGGTTCCCCTTAAAAGGTTACATTATTCTGCTTTATGTATACATAAATGTCCTTTAGGGCTTTGTTTATTTTTTTCTCTAGCCATATAGAAAATAATGAGGTCCCCAAAGAAAGTCTTAAGTATCTCCTATACAAGGAGGGAGAAACAACTGGCTGTCTTACAAGCCCTGATGAAAACAGCAATTTGTTCATTAATCATGGAAGTAAAGCTTCATCACTGGAGATTTAAACTAGCCATAGTCCATTGATAATAACAACAGCTTCAACACGAGTAAAGCATTCATCATGACAAGTCTGTAAATGCCGTATAATGATACAACATTAACTCTTTCCCTTTTAATTTTATGAAAATCTTGCTTGATGCAGTAATTATGGCAGATCTAATAGCTTCCTTCCAAGCCTCCAAAAAGAATAAAAATGAAAAATGCCACAAGTGAATTTAATGAGTAGGTAAAGTGTGTTTAATACATTTCTACTAATATGCACAGTGTGTGTCTTATTAAAGGGTTTTAGAGCACTAAAGATTCCTCTCATTATTAGCAACAGCTGAAATTACTTCACAACATCGAATGTTTTATAAAATATAACATTGTGTGAGGTTGAGCCAAGCATGTTTAGGAAGATAGAGCTTGAGCCCAGAGTCAGAAAAATAGACCACTAATGACCTCAGTTATCATGTTCTTATCACCAGTTAAACATCTGCCTTTTTCAGGATTTGATTATTGTCAGATAATTTCCTATAACAAGCTCCCTTGGTGTTTATGTTGGCCTGTGTAGGAATGAAGGTGGATAGGTCTGTGTCAGTGGAGATTTAACTGGCTTGGACTTAGGCTGCTATAGAGTCATGCTCTTAAAATAAATTGTAGTCTGTGCAATATGTAATATATTCTTATATCATTAAGCTGAAAATAATGATTCAATGTTTATGCTCAAGCATTTATATATTTTCCTCAGCAAGAAAACAATCCAGGATCTCATTAAATCAGATAAAAATGATTCAAGGTTCTAGACCTTGGTGTTTGCTTTGGAAATTACTGTGATAGACTTAATTTCATAGGGGAAAATTTCGGCAGTCACAATGTAAATAGAAATGGAAAAGCAAAATTCACTGTAAAGAAAAAAATATTTAATGCATAGCAGTATTATTGGGTCTTCTTTATCTTAAAGGGACATGAATGCATAAAGGGGGAACATGGAGAGGATGGAACCAATCTCTTCAAATATGTACACAACAACAACAAAGCAAACAAACAAACAAAAAAAGAAGCAATAACATGTTGAGGGAATGGAAATTATCTTTGAATAGTGGCAAAGAATTTTGCAAGGAAGGTAGACAGGAGCTGGATTTGTGTCCCTGAGAGGTTGTGGAATCTCTGTCCTTGTACATTTCAAAACTGCTCTTGTCAAGGAACTAATTTAAATTTAAAGATAGCTTTTGTTCAATCAGGAAGTTGAATTAAAGATTTCCAGAAGACCTGTCTAACTCAAATTATTTTATGATTCTATAGCTCTTTCATTTAATGAGAATATGGAGATAGTGTTCAGGATAATATACATACAATGCGAAAGATAATTAGGAATAAACCAACAAATCTAATCTCATGTAAGAAAATTGCTAGGTCAGATAGTACGGCAGACCAAGAGGTTGCGAGAAAGGCAGAACTCAGGAAAGTCTAGAAGACTTCAGAAATACTTTTGTTACAATAATGTGTCAAAAGGTGTTTAGGAAAACTTATAAGCATGGTAGCTTGACATCAGTACTGAATAAAATAAAGAATACAAAATTGCCATTTCCTTTTCTATGCCACTAGTACCAATTTTTTTTTCATTTCCTTCGCTTCACTCCTGCATACCAACACTTTGAGTATCATAAATAAGCATGCAGAGCCTTTTGTTTTCTTAGTATGAATACACAATCAGAAAGAAGTGGATTTTTAAACAGCCAAATAGCAGCTTCCTGGTCACCATGAGAAATAGGCTTATCTGATTGATCGAGGCACTCTGTCCTGGAAAGCAGTAACTATGAAAAGTCCTAATAATTTGCCCTGAACTTCCATTGTGATACTGTGCTAATAGGACTAACGTGGCCTTTTGTGAGTGCAAATCCACACCTAGAAAGTAATATGACAAGAGATGAGATGAGTTTACTCTCAACATATAACAAATGAAGTTGATTCTGGAGCATTGTTCCCATTTTAATGTGAACACTTTTATGCCTGCAGTTTAAAAGAGGTAGAGAACATTTTAAAGTATTTGGAAAAATATGAAGCTCAAGAGATTTAAGAAGCTCAAAAAGGCATAGAAATTGATTTTGACCATAAATAATTTTGGACATAAGGAAGAACTTTTTCTCTCAGAGAGTGGTCAAGCACTGGAACGTCCTGCCCAGAGAAGGGGTGGAGTTGCTGACCCTGGCAGTGTTCAAGAGGCGTCTGGATGACGGGCTGCGTGACATGGTTTAGTGCTAGTGGTGGCAATGGTGATGAGGAGACAGTTGGATTAGACGATCTTATAGGTCGTTTCCAATCTTGTGGTTCTATGATCCCATGACCATAAATAAAAGAAAAAAATACTGAATATGTGAATATCCTACATGTAGACCTGGAATTAGAACAAAACTACACGTAGAAGCCATACCTGAATGAAATATTATTACCTTTTTGTTTTTTTTTTTTTTAGTGTGTAGTCACTCACAGAAAAAAAAGAAAAAAAAAAGGCAAAGAATAAGTACCAATAAATATCAACAAATTTATTTATTTGGCAAAGTGAAATACTGAAAAAATATATTTTTAAGACAATAACATAGTGGGAAACTATGCAGGAAGTACTGGCATTAGAAGCCTCGATCACTTTCCAATACTGAATTAATCATTAGATTTGAATTATATGTAGATTTACTAGAAACAAAAAAAACAAAAGTAAAAAACAATGCAGTAATGCACAACACCTGCAAAATATATCACTTAGAACAAAGGTAGTTTCTGCAAATTGTATTTATAAAAGGAAAATGTATTCTTATCAGAGCCTACAACAGACTAGAAGACGTTGAGTACATCCAGCCATCAGTGGGATCACCTATACCATGTTGCGTTAGCTCCTGTTTCCCTTTAAGAGTAGATGTTTTTCAGAACAAAAATAATGTATTCTGGTACTTCATCACCCAATAGGATTTTTTTTTTTCAGTGGTCTAAACTAGTATTTTTTCCCTGATATAGTTTAAATTATTATTTCTGTGCTGGAGCCATCACAAACATGGAATTGGCTTCTCTTCATCCTCTTTGCAGAATTATTCTTTATGTATTTGAAGTCACAGAATCATAGAATCATAAATCACAAGGTTAAAAATGACCTGCAAGATCATCTAGTCCAACTGTCCTCCATCATTTCTACCACAAGCCAGTAAATCATATCTCGTAGCTCCTCATCCAGACGCCTCTTGAACACTGCCAGGGACGGCAACTCCACCACCTCCCTGGGCAGCCATTCCAGTGCCTGACCACTCTCTGAGAGAAGAAGTTCTTCCTTATGTCTAATCTGAACCTCTTCTGGTACAACTTGCGGCCATTTCCTTGCTGCCTGAGAGAAGTGGCCAAACCCCTCCTCATCACAGCCTCCCTTCAGGAAGTTGTAGAATGCAATAAGGTCTCCCCTGATCCTCCTCTTCTCCAGACTAAACGATCCCAGCTCCCTCAGCTGGTCCTCATAAGCCTTGTGCTCCAGACCCCTCACCAGTTTTGTTGCCCTTCTTTGGACACATTCTAGGGCCTCAACATCTTTCTTGTAGTGAGGGGCCCCAAACTGAACACAGAACTGAAGGTGCGGCCTCACCAGTGCTGAGTACAGGGGGATGATCACCTCCCTGCTCCTGCTGGCCACACTATTTCTAATGCAGGCCAGGATTCTGTTCAGCTGAACATCAACCAACACCCCCAGGTCCCTTTCCTCTTCACAGTCATGAAAATAAAAAGCCAGGAAATAAAAGATCTCCATCCTTCAATTAGTTTAAACATGTTTTAAACAGCTAGAGTTTTTTAGGTTCACTTTTTTTTTTTTTTTTTTTTTTTTTCCACAGAGTTAGTGTTTTCCAGATCATACAACCACTTTTATTTGAATTTATTTTATGATTTCTATTATCTGTTTTTTTTCAAACCCTTGTACTACATTTCTGAAATTAGAAACACCGTTTTATTTTTTTCATGACTTGTTTTGAGCACAAGCATGAATTTTCTTCCTAGTGAAAAACTTGATTGTTAGTTACCTGGAATGTAATATCTTCATTGTTGTGTTCTCCAGCATGAGAATAGTTACTATCATCATCAGCTCAGTTTATGAAATAAGCATTTGTATTTGAAACTAAGATTCTGAATTTAATTCCAGGGCCTACTAAGATTCTGAATTTAATTCCAGGGCCTACTCATACTTCGATCAATGTTAAAAAATCCATGAGATATCAGTAGAAACGGAAGCAGTATCATGCAGTAGGGCAGCAATTTCTTTTAACCATAATATGCTCCAGTTAAATTCTATAGACAAAGATTTGTAGATGAATTTCAAGATAAAAAAAACAAAAAACAAAAAACAAAAAACAAAAAAACCAAACCAAAACAAAAAAAAGTCCAAAACAAAAGAAACAAACATATTTTTCAAGTTTAAATCAATTTTGACTAATTGGAATGTTATAAAAAATGGGCCAATTCTTCATGAGATAATGAGGATTATTTGGAATATGCTTATTCCACATAAGCATAGGAAGTTTACTAGGAAGTTTATTTCTTTGCTAAGAGAATGAAATAACTATGTATGTGTGCTTTATAAAAGATTTTTGTCTACAGGTTATATAATCTATTTGGATTACAATTCATTATCACATGCCTGTCTTTTCCCTGACTCCTATCCTTAGTTTTCCACTTGTGACAGTAGAAGATGCTTTTTCTCAGGAGTTAGAGCAAATTTCAAGATATCTGCTGTTTTAGTTACAGCCCTGACTGCAAGAGACAAGTAATCTCAGATTCCATGTTCTGATGTATAATGGAGGAAAACTACTTGAAATATCTGTCTTAAATGATCACTAAAGTCTTAAAGGGAAAGAATAATAGTTTAGATCACTGTAATAAATAAATGGCATGAGATACTGTAGCTACTATGGGCAGGTGGCATTTATTTTCGGTTTTTTCTTTTTACATTTTAAATATAGGTATTGAAAGATGCAACATTAAAATAATAATAATAATAGTAATGATGATGATGATAATAATAATGACCAATAAACAAACAAACAAACAAATAAATAAACAAATGAAACTCAAGTGATCCTGACCTGAAGGGGAGGGCAGTGTGACACACCAATTTATAAATGTCTGTGTGGCTGGAGGGAGATGGATTTATTGCCTGATATTATATGGCAACAAAGTAAAATATTCATCAAGATGCACAGGACAAGACAATAAAGGGAAATAAAAAGACATTTGTTCTTCTGTAGAATGAACTTCTTTCTTACTTACCAGTGCATTTCCAAATGACATACAGAATAGGCCGGCAGATTCAAATTAGGGGTTAAGCAAAAGGTAGCTAAGAAGAACAAGAACCAACAGCCTTTGTTTAAAAAATAGAATTAGAATGGAGCTAGCAACCTGAGGCAATTGACATGAAGTAGATTATAAAGGAATTGGGAAGGGTTTGTATTGTGTCTTTTTTTTTTTTTTTTTTTTTTTTTTTAAGTTAAAACATAGAAGAAATGAAAAACTGCCTCCTTTACAGAGTTTCAGTTCTGCCTTCAGCCAAGCAGAAAAGCTAGTGTTATTGAACCAATTAAGACTGAAAGCAAACAAAGATTATCCATTCCATGATATCCCTTTTTTGAGTGCATGTTGTAGTTATACAACACATAAAGCTTTATGGAATGTATTCTTTCCCTGCAAGATGGTCAATTAAAGTGTTAATGTACACTAAAATTTTAGAATTATAGCAGAAGCTAAAAAACCCTTTCATTACAATTGACTTTAAGTGTTTGATTTTTTGATTATTATTTAAATTAGTCACTCTGGTTCAGCTTCTTCATTCACAAACCACTTTTGATTGAATAGTGATGTCACAGAAGGAAAATGCATTTCAAGCACTAAAGAGGGGGGAAAATTAGGTCGATACCTGCAATATGAAAAATGGGAATGTCATGTTCAGAGCACTGCGTGCAGTTACAAGCTACTATAGTATGTCAGACTTATTCACTTTATAGCTTACATCTACTATTTATTTCTGCTTTTAATAAAGACTCCTTTTATTCCTCAGTGAGGGCTAGTGTTGATTGTAAATAATCACATTCATTGTTACTCAGCTTAGAAAATTACCTTTTGAAATTGGTAATTCCCAGGTACAGTCAAACAGGAGAATTCTTTCCAGTGGAAAATTGCCTTTTTGATTAAAATCTTGAAGTTTTTGTTATCTGATTAAAAGTGAAAATTTAAGGAGAGCAGACATTGAAATAATGTATTTTATGAAAATGATATTTTCTGTCCAAAAACGTTCACGTAAAATATTTTGCAGACTCTAATACTTTCTTGTTGTATCTAACTTTTCCTTCTTGTCACACATTACTAAGAAAGATATAAAAAGATAGTACATGAAGTATTCAGACTTCCTTAATCCTTCTTGCTCTGTCCAGGTTGAGGTGCTACACAAAGCTTTAAGTATATTACAGCTTCTGAAAATATATCACAGATGGTCAAAAATGCCATTTTTTTTTTTTTTCTCTCTTAGAGATTCAATGGATCTCATTTAACTCTGAAGATTTCTGGGGTCATGGAAGATATAGCTGCTCTGAAATGGCTTTCCATATTCTGAATTGCAAAATGATGGCATGCAGTTCATTTGTAAATATAGACTTGTTAAAGTTTGCATTCTACAAAATTATGTTCAATGAATGGACAGGTAAGTATGTAAAGTGATTTATGCTGGCAGTTATCAGAGCAGTAATGGAATAAAGCAACACATTCTCCCTGTACATGCCCGAGGTTGATAGGTAGATAAAAATCACTTGGTTGAAAATTTCATTAGAAGAAGCAGTCATGTTTAGAATCATAGAATCAAAGAATTGTTTGGGTTGAAAGTGACCATAAAGATCATCTAGTTCCAATCCCTCTGACATGGTCCTTTGCTTCTGCAGGCTAAACAACCCCATCTCTCAGCCTGTCTTCATAAGGAGTCGCTCCAGCTCTCTGGTTGTTTTTGTAGGCCTCTTTGGGACAAGCTATGCTAGGTCTTTTTCTTTCTTATACTTCTGTTTTGTGTGCTGATTTCCACCATTAAAATCTTTGTTTCTTTTCTATTTGCAGACGTTTTTTTCTTCATCAGTTGAGAGTCCAGAAACTATTTCTTACTTATACCTATTTACAACCTTTTGTTCCAGATCTTGATCTTGTGATTCTTTTTTATCAAAATCTCTGATATTGGGTATTTTAATGCATTCTGTCTGGAGCAGTCCTTGAAAATCAATCAAAAATTGCAAAGCTCTGTGCTCTCACTGTTAAACAATTACATTTCCTCTCAGCTGACATTTGTTGTTTTGCTGCTTTCTTTCATGTGAATGTCAGTACAACAGCGTTAACCATAAGAAATAAGAACATTAAGTTTAATGACAATGTAATTTTTCATATAAAGCCCCTCTCACTTTAGTCAGTAGGCACAATGAACTCAAAGTCAACCGTACCAGCAGTAAACAAGATTATGTGTTGATAGTATATTGCAATGATACCAGCAGTTAGAAACAGACTAGAAGCTTGTCAATTGATACCATCTTATTTACACAAATCTAAATAAGTTTATTTTTAAAAACAATCCAGAGAATCTATTTAAATGTCCTTCTGGAGTGTTAGACTCCACCAGGAAATCTTTGATGTGCTTAGAAAAAAACAACTCCATGTACTGTAAGTTTACTCCAAATATGGAGGCCATGTAGTTATTTCAAACCTGGGGTCAGAAAAAGCTTGACTGAAAGGACTGAATGTACAGTTTTGTCTTATCTTTTTTTCTCTTAATTAACAAAAAAAAAAAAAAAAAGAAAAAGAAGTGAACGATGTCATCCATCAAGTGAACCCAATTCTACTCTTTCATGCTAAGAAACCATTTGTAATGACATCAAAGTGAAGTGTATGATCATATCTAAGACAAAGATTACAAATGTTTTATCCTTGCATACAATGAACCCGTTCTGCCAGAGGAGCCAAGATAACAACTGGAGACAAAGACAAGCACATATTAAAATATGCAAATACTCTAGGAAACCCTTCGCATTCATCTTCACTGTAATAAAATCTATCCAGATGGTTGAGGCTAGATTCTGACAGGTGATCCTACATCAGCACTGGGTTCACTCTTAAGAAAAGGACTCACTTTTGCTCTATAATGCTGTTAATGGAAGGAAGATTATCTGAACATTCCCTGCAGTTCCTTCTTTATATGCCATTAGACATATGCAATTAAACATGTGGCACCTTAAAAGTCAGTAATGGCTTATATAGGATAATAGAGCCTAAGTGGCAGTAACATTGTATGTAAGATGAAGTATAAATCTGAATAACTATCGAGGGGATAATGTTCACTGTAAGTCCCCTGACAGTCATTTTTCCTCCTACAGTGAAATCCTAACACTAAATCAAATCCTAATTTTATGAAATGCAAAATCAGTTTAAACCTTTGTGCAGGTTTAATTGCTAACATTCTTAGAATAAATAAATAAATAAAATAAAAATAAAAATTAAATAAATGGGAGTATTAAGGAAAGAAGAGACCGAGCCAGAACTTAGATATGAAAGATAGATGTTGCTTAAGCCCCAAACCTGACTTGAATTGTACATCTAAAATCAAGGGCTAGGACTTTCCTACTCTCCTGATCTATGTATGGAGAGGAATGAATATAGACTAATATAAATTGTAATTTCATATGTTGTTTATACTGTATAAAGAAGGTTCAGTAGCTGTTCAAAAGACAGTTTAAACTGAAAGATCTCTGCATTGAATCCTAAAATGTTTATATTCAATTTTTTGTACTGTATCCTGTTTTTCAGAGCACATTCATTGGTGAATTTATTAAATAATTAGTGTACTTGTCAAACTGTAAATATATATATTAAAAATATATTAAAATATATAAAAATATTACATTATAAAAATATAATATTGAATTAATATTGGCTCTCCTTATGCACTCCTTCGGTCTAAATCTTTGTAGCTAAATATGAAACCTTTGACATAGCTATCTTTGCTGAACCAAAACAAACTGTGATTAATTCTTTTTTTAAGCTCCATCAGCCATGATGATTATACTATGTTTGTAATGGAGCCAGTTCACTTAATAACATTGCAAGGACACATTTCACACTGTGTAATAGTTTTTAACCATATATATAATCTCGCATGTCATTAGTCAGTTTTTTTCAAATGTGTTCCCTAACAATTTATACGAAATGCACTAGTATACTGAAATGGTATAATTAATAAATTAATTATGAAATTAATAAAAAAAATCAATATCACTGAATGGGCAATTATGTTTTTTTTTCCTACTTACTCTTGTTAACTATGCTAACAAGACCAGAACTATATAATCTCAACAGATCAGGCAGCTTTTGAAGATCTCCAAGGAAGACACCTCACAACCTCTCTGGGCAACCTATGCCAGAGCTCCACCACCCATGCACCAGAGAATTTCTTCGTATTGTTCAGAGGTAACATCCTGTGTTCCAGTTTGTGCCCTTTGCATCTTGTCCTGGAGCTGGGCACCACTGAGAAGAGCCTGGCTCCATCTTCATTGTACTTCCCCTTCAGGCATTTACAGATGTTAATAAGATTCCCTGAGACTCCTCTTCCCCAGGCTGAACAGTCTCAGCTCTCTCAGCCTCTGCTCATAAGAATGATGCTTCTATCCCTCGATCGAGAGGGGAAAGTTGAGGTTAATCCTTTTAGTGATTACTGAAATAAAAAACTTTAAAAAGTGAAGAATCAGACTGCAAGTGCTTATAGCTATTTATCTGACAATGAGTGGCATTATTAGAAAAGGCGACTTCAAACTTCTGATAATTATCTTTGGATAGCCATTCAGTTATGTGATCATGTACACAATATGCTATTGTGTGACTGGTATATAATTATTTAGGCATTTAAAGGGATCACAGAATTGCAGGGGTTGCAAGGGATGTCAAGAGATCAAGTCCAACTCCCCCACTGAAGTAGGTACCCTACAATAGGTCACACGGCCAAGCATCCAGGCAGGTCTTGAACATCTCCATAGGAGAAGACTCCACAACCTCTCTGGGCAGCCTGTTCCAGCACTACCATGGTCAGCCACTGATCACGCTCATTTCCTACAATAACTCACTGTTTACTGCTTTACATACATTGGAAAGTCGCTTAAATCATCTAGTTCTTTCTTTGACTTCAGGTGACCTGGAAGATAAAGCAAATCTCTCCCTCTCTTGATTTGGATACTAGTAATTTCTTTAACTAATACTGGAAAGACCAGCAAAAAGACTTAGTGAAACTTTCACTGAGAGGGAAACTCACATGGCTATAACCTACTCTTGCAAACATTTATTTCCTTAATTTCCTTTGTATAAACAATAAATAAAGCTATTTTCATGCTCTCCAACAGAAAATAAGGATAATGAGGATAATGTGCAGATAATATGATGTAATTTATTATAATTTAAGAAGTAGAAGATGAAAAAAAGGTTTTGTTTCTTTGTATCTGTTGTATCAGAAAAATTTTGGAAGTAAAAAAAAAAAATGGAGGGCAGATTTTCATATTTTCTTGCATTACACCAGATTAAAAAACTGAAAAGTTGGGGAAGGGCTTTACTCTTTATCAAAATGATTGCAAAAAAACAAAAGATATGCTGTGTTGAATTTGAACATTTCTTTTACAAAGAAGGAGAAAGAGTCCTAATGTACCATTTTACAATTCATTTAATTGCAGATAATTATTATTCTTTTAGTCTTTTGGCAGTCAGTATGAAAACATGCTGCAAAATGTTTTCTTTCATTCTCAGAGATCCATCTCATTCAGAGTATGAATGTGCTCTAGTCAAATCACTCTGGCCTCAGTTATGCAGACATATAAACCTTGCTCATCTGTGATTCAATGTATTCCAACAAATCTAGACCAGTGGTGAGTTGCTCCCTAAGCTTTTCTGCCTCTTTCTAGTGACTACAAAGAAAGTCAAGAAATGAATGGTGAATGGCCATGCTGTATATGTGCTGTTTTACTCTTTGGATCTTGAGTGCTCAGATAATGATCAGAGATTACATCTGTCTTACTGATAGGACACATGGCTTTTATTGAGCCCTTCTGTGGATTTAAGACTTTTAACATCAGAGCATGTTACTTATCACTTCTTTAATATACCTTTACTGTTGCCAGCAAAACAAGATGCTTACTATTAGTGTTTTACTTTTTTTTTTTCTAACTGTAGTATTAAGAGTAGATATTTTTCATAGGTTCTGTGCTTTTGCCCATTTATTTACGTATCTTTGCCATGTTTAAAACAATGAATAAACTCTCTTAAGATTGTAGCTGCCTGCACATATCTTCGCAGTTTAACTCAACTTCTGAATTCCTTATACCTTTTTAAATGTACCAGTGTATTCCACTTTTCTTTCAGCTGCTGCTGTAGAGAACCAGACTTTCGCAGATCTAGTTTTATTTGTCATTCCTATGTTGATGTATCAGGTACTATAAGACGCCTCAAATAGTTTTAGGTTTTAGTTTTAAATACTGAATCAAATAAGCTTGAGAGACATATGCTTATTTATAGGCGTTGTTTCCTGTTTATATAGAAGTATGCTCCTCACTCCTGATTAGATCTTCATGACATAGTTTAAAGGAACACGAATATTTGTGACCTGAGTAGTTCCTGCATAACTGATAATTGTTCACAGACTGGCAAAGATAACACAGGACATCTGCAGCACTCTGGCATGGAAAAAAGCACTAAACAGCATCAAAGGTGTTTAATGGAAATATGGGAAGCTGCCTCTAGCAGGCAGGCAAATCTTTGCATTCTTCTCCAAAATTATTCTTTGTAATATTTTAAGGAGGCTCCATTAGAAGAAAATTTTTGAGTAAGGCAACCGATTGGATTTTATGAGATACGATGTTATCATGCTCAGTATGTTGCAGGAAGATGTATTCAGTCCATTACCTGGACTGAATGCTTAACATTAAGCAAATATTCATTTGTTTTGTTAGCATATGGCAGGAGTCTTGGATAGTTTGAAAAATACTGACTTAGTTTTTGATGCAATTCAGTCACCCAAACATAAGTGTCTAGTTCTACGACTTGTACAGACTCCCAGACATGTACTCCTCTGCTGTGGCATCTGGACTGGATGGAAGGTGGGAGCCTTTAGGACATCTTAAATGTCTCTATGTGCCTACATTCAGGAAAATGTATCACCTCCCCTAAGTCTATATGTAAACATAATTAACATTAGAAGCATTTAGAGATAGAAATTTTAATTTGTTCTGTTTATTACTTATTATTTAAATATAGCTTAACAAGGCAAACAAAGCAAAATGCCTGTATCTCATTGTCTTTTATATTCTGGACAAAAAAAAAAAAAAAAAAGACAATGCACAAAAAATGTCTAAAAGTGAGCAGCTTGTAGTTATGTTGCTATAGTTACAGAATGATCAGAGGCTTTGCTAAGCCAGAAAAGAAATGAGCAGTTTCAAAATAGTTTTGCACCTAGTTGCTGCAGACAGTGTTGCATTTCCAAGTAGACATGTTTGTTCTGCTTTGCATTGGTGAAATGTGAAGAACCATTTGTCTCTTGAAATTTCTAAAGAATAAAAATCGTTTTCACTTTACTGAGAAATTCTGAGAAATTCTATTCAGATGAGAACAGCTGCTATTAACAAAGGTAAGAATATGGCTGTGTTTTGTTTTTTTTTTTGTTTTCTTTCTCAGAATAAGTCCTTTTCCCTTTTTTCATCGTAAAATGAAACACTTTGAAGTTTTGCAGCTGAGAATAAAAATTTATAGTTTCCAGTTAAAATATCTATAAACTGATAATATTTCTAATAGGTAGTTACGCTTCACAAAAAAAAAAAAAAAAAAAAAAAAATCATAACATAAAAATCCTCAGGAAGAAAAAGAAAATGCAGAAAAAAACATTTTGTCTATTGAAGACTAATTTCAGTATAGATGATGGATATAAATAATCACGTGGAGATGTCAGTGTTAGAGACCTTAACAAAACTTAACAGAAAGTTTTTTTTTATTTTATCTGGAATTTGTAAGAAGGATCAGAGACAAGGAGTTGGATTTACATAAGCTGATGGTCTGTTCCTAAACTTTTGCCTTCTTGTTTATAAATATTTTGAAGTTTACTTGTGCATTGTGTTTCCCTGAACAAACAAAAAGACTTTGTACTAAAATATAAAGAATACATAAGACTAATCATTAACAGATAATGTTCCTAATTCTCTCAGTTCCTCTTCAGTGAATTCTCATGCAGACAATGAAGCATCTGCTGCTTCCAAACATGTTCGTCTTTCTTTGCATATTGAAAAGTGCAGAGGAAATCCTTTACTATTTAACTCTACTTTACTCTGTTGTAAATGTATTTTAAAACCATCTAAAAAAGACTCTACTGTAAACTGAAATATGTACTCTTTTATCTAAATGTCATTGTAATGAATGGCTACCTCCTACCGAGAACAGTAGGACTGCAAAAGGATTTGATTCAGTAGTTGAAGAGGTTGTTTTTAGTGAGAAAAAAAATAAAGGGATTGATCTGAAATAAATCAGGAAGGAGATTAGCTAGAGATTAACTAACAGGACTTGCCGACCTGAAGGACTCAAAAAAGGAGTATGAAAGTTGGTTATACTACTGCCTATCACCCTTTTCACGTACCACTTTTGCATGTTGATTGTAGGCTTTTGCAGGCTGTTGGGCCTGCTTTGAGATGCCTTTCAAACGAGCTATTCTATTTTGTGTTTCCTCTCAAACATCTTGACTCTGGTGAATCAGCATAAAAAGAAATTATTTTCTACTTTTTTTTGTACTCTGTTCAAAGTTTTAGTGAGTTTTCTTATGGAAAAAGAAGAACAATTGAAATCACCAGATAGTCAATCAGATTTAGCCTCCAAATAAGGGCTAATGTCTCATGCAGAATCACAGAATCACAGGGTTGGAAGATCATTTAGTCCAACCCCTCTGCTAAAACAGGATCCCTACAATAAGTTGCACTGGTAAATGTACATACTAGTCTTCAATATCTTCACAGAAGGAGACTCCACAGCCTCTCTGGGCAATCTGTTCCAGTGCTCCATCACCCTTACCATAGAACCATATAATCATAGGATGGCCTAGGTTGAAAAGGAACATGATCATCTCGTTTCAACCCCCCTGCTATGTGCAGGGTCGCCAACCACCAGACCAGGCTTCTTGGAGCCACATCCAGCCTGGCCTTGAATGCCTCCAAGGATGAGGCGTCCACAACCTCCTTGGGCAACCTGTACCAGTGCTTCACCACCCCCTGTGCGAAAAATTTCCTCCTAATATCTAACCTAAACCTACCCTGTCTCCATTTAAGACTATTTCCCCTTGTCCTATCATTATCAACCCTCATAAACAGCTGTTCCTCCTCCTGTTTATGTGCTCCATGCAAGTACTGGAAGGCCACAGTGAGGTCTCCCCGAAGCCTTCTCTTCTTCAAGCTAAACAATCCCAATTCTCTCAACCTTTCCTCATATGAGAGGTGCTCCAGCCCTCTGATCATTTTAGTGGCCCTCCTCTGGACCCACTCCAAGAGTTCCACATCTTTCTTGTGCATAAGGAAGATCTTCCTCATGCTAGTACAGAACTTCCTATGTTCAAGTTCTAGGCCATTACTCTTTGTCCTACTGCTATGTACCACCAAGACAAGCCTGGCCTCGTTTATGTGCCTCCCACCTTCCTTTAGATATTTATGAACATTTATCAGATCCCTCATCTGTCTTTCCCCCGGACTGAACAAACCCAAGTTACTCAGCCTTTCTTCATTTAGAAGATGCTCCAGGCCTCATCTCTGTATTCCTCTGCTGGGCTCCTTCTCGAAGATCCCAGTCTTTTTAGAACTGGGGAGCCCAGAACTGACCATTGTAGTCTAAATATGGCCTCATCAGGGAACAATAGAGAGGGGAGGATCACCTCCTTCAATATGCCGCCCACTCTCTTTTTAACACACCCCAGGTTACCATTGGCCTTCTTGGCCACAAGGGCACACTGCTGTCTCATTGCCAATCTGTTGTCTGCCAGGGCATCCAGTCCTTCTCTGCAGAGCTCATTTCCAGTAGGTCATCCCCTAACCAGTACTTATGGGTGCAGTTATTCCTCCCCAGTTGCAAGGCTCCACCGTGTCAAAGAAGTCCAAACTTGCTTTCTGCATAGTCCTAGATCTGAAATGATTTTTTTGGGTGGGAAAAACTCAGGCTTGTACTGCTGTCATTTACAGCAAGTCCAGAAGAGCATCTCTATGGCAGTTCTGCTATCATAACAGAACATGACAAGATAGAAACCTGCTTATTCATGAGTTGCCATCACTTACAGCAAGGGAAATGGGCCCCCGACCTTCAGCTGCTCTTGGTTATATTAAACAGAATTCTTGGGTTTGGTTCAAAAGTGCACCCATAGAAGTCTAATACTGTGTAAGTATTAACAAGACATGTCAGATAGTCCTATGATGCTGCAGATACAGCACAGAACAAGCATTAGACAAGTGCCCTTCTGCAGACTCATATGGAAGCCAAATAGGCAAACTGAAGCGGACTCTAGATGCCTATGATCAAGTAGCTGTACTGAACCAATAATTCATTACTTAGTTGTCCTTGTCTAGGTGTATAGGGTCGTAGTAGGCACTCTATAACCTCCTATTCAGCTTCTATCTGCTGGCTCAGAAACTGGATAACTTGTAGGTCTTGTGACTTACTTGTCAATTATGTACAGACATGGGAAATCTTTTGTCATTTGAAACAGCATTAAACATCTTTCAGAGAAATGAATCTGCTCCCAGGTTTTCATTGATTATAAGGAGACTACAGACATTTTCATTGCTTGTGAAAAATCTAATTTATATAACAACCCATAGATAACCTCGTCTGCAGACTGTAACCCACTTTTGACACTTATAAAGTGAAAATCAGTAAGAAGTTAATTATTCTACCATTCTTTAATATTCAATAATGTTCTGAAGTGAGATTCATTTCATATCAATGTAGAGATATAAAACAGAAAAAAGGAATCATTCTGTGGAGTCAATCAGTTATCCTCAGTGCAGTTCGCTAGCGCTATTTAAGATGTTTCAGGGAATCCATGTGGTCTCCAGATGCTGCTGGAGAAGGTCGCTACTGTCCCATGGGTCTGATATCATATTTTCTGGCCATACGTGAATGCCTCAGGTGCTCTATGGTGTCATGACATTTGCAACTGAAGTTCTCCTCCCCCTCCCAAATCATTAGTCTCACAAAAGACAGCATAGATACGCCAAAACAGAGACAAATAGTGCTCAGTATTTGCCTGCTTTATATCTCAGGCTTCTAAATACAGTGATGGACAGGTAGAGACCAAGATGAGGAGATTTGCTGATGACTTTCCAGAGAAAACGCACAATGGCTTGAAGGTGACATAACATAATTGCATGTTCTTAAAATTTCTATAGATCTTCTAGTGGAAAAGTGATGCTATTCATTAAGCATGCACTGAAGATTTACCATTAGGACAGTAATTTTTCTAGTATAGAACAAAAATGCAACTCATATTTCAAATAAGATACTAGAAACCCTTCCAAAGTTCTCAGTGGGATAATGTGCTTTCAGGATACAGGGAGAGAAAAACATGCCATCTGTTAGGTAGACATTACACGTTCCAGACAACTTAAAAGTTTCCAGAAATTTATACTGACCTCTTAGCATAGAGTTAACTGTGATATTTGCAGGATTATAATTTTGCCATACATTTTTCTTCTGCTTGAAAATTAATTTCATTTATTTTGTGCATGTTAACATTTTTTTGACCTGAGAAAAACAGGATCTGGAACACAATGGTATAGGCTTGCATCCTACCAATACTAAATCGTGCTGTACAGAACTGTCATTGTTACTACAGTTCTTCTGAAGCGAACTTCTCTGTTTAATCAAAGATCATACGAAAACAGCACAATAATAACTTTGAAATAAAAGATATGTATGTGTCATCCAAAGTAATTCTCAAATTGTTCTGTTGGGCTATAATTTTTGAGCAGCAGTTCCCCATTCTGAAAACCTGTTATTTATAAGAGAATTAAACAACATCATCAGATGACTTAACTGACTCTGAAATTGTAGTATGAGCAGAAAAGTGGGAGTGAAGTGCCAGACTATCAATTGAAGCATTATTCTAACAATGTCTAAGGTGATCAGAAAACAAAAATAATCCGTACTTCTACTCCTGACTACCGATTAGGGAAAAACTACTCATTCATTGTTGTGAGCAAAAAAGGCTAGAATACTCAACCAAAGGTTATTTGAATGTAGAATATTTTATTTCTTTGTTTTGGCTAGTGCTGGTTTGTAGACAGATTTATTTTTTGTTTCTTCTCTTTTTCTTTTTTTTTTTTTTCCTGTGCACTCCACAGTACTGAAGAAATAAAGGACAAGTTATATATGTGCATTTAGGCTCCTGGATTTGGTTAGCTAATTGGATAACCAGGATTACTAATATCCTTTAAATCCCATCCCTAAAAACACAAGTTTTCTTTCAGTTCTGTGCAGTATTTACTACTGTACAGAGGAATAGCCTGGGGTCAAAGGTGAGACCCAAACTTCTTGACTGTGCTCAGTTTTGGGCCCGTTACTGCTAGGTTATTGATTGAGGGTATGCAGAGAAGAGTAATGAAGCTCATGAGGGAACTAGAGTTATGAGGAGCAATTGAGGGAATTATGGTTGTTTAATCTGTAGAAGGGGAGGTTAAAGAGAGACTTCATCACTCTGCGTCTACTGGAAAGGAAGTTGCAGTGAAGAAGGTGTTGGTCCCTTTTCTCGGGTCACAAAAGATATGATGCAGCAAGTTGTACAAGTTGAAGATCAGATTAGCATTAGGAAGAAATTCTTCACAGAACACATGGTCAAGCACTGGAAAATTCTTACTTCCTGGGGAAATAGTGAAATACCCATTCCTGGAGGTAGTTAAGACACATTTGGACATGACACTAAGGGCTTAATGATAAGACTCAGCAGTTCAAATTGATTCATCTCTGTAATCCTGAAGGTCTTTTCCAGTCTAGGTGATTCTGTGATTCTGTGCTGCTAATTTAGTACATATAACGTTAGTGGAGATATAAAAGCTAGTATTTATTTTGATTTTATTTCAGAAAAATTCTAAAACCTTGAAAATAAGAGTCTGATTTATCAGTCTAACCACTGATACCCTAGAGCCATTCAAGACAGCTAATGATAACTGATCTTCAGCCAGATCTCCAAGAAGAAAGGATATCTTTCTGGTCTTATGTCATATGTGCTAATTTGAGGGTAATGATACACATGACCCTTGTGAGAAGCCTTTGTTTATGAAACTAAATCTCAAATGCCTGAGCATAATGTCACCTTTATTACAAAGGTGGTTTTAGGAATATTAAAATAGGATTTTCTGGGCAACAGAGAATTGGTCTAACTGTTGTTGGTTGCTGTCATTGTAAAGGAGGAACTGGGGCTTCTAGAGCAATGATTTCTACTGGAATAAGAATACATTATCCAAACTCTTTCCAGCACACTGTTAGTAGCAGACTGCATGCTCTGATTCAGTACCTCACCTCCCTTCCAGGCTCTTCCACTCATACTCTCCCAGTTTTGTCAGAAGTTACTTAGTTCTGCATAGCCCAACTATAGTTGTGGTAAAACAAACACACAAAATAAGACAAAACTCCACAAACCAAAACTATGTTCTGTAAAACTGTGAGCTGGCTCTGCTTGGTTATGTAGTACAGCAATAAAATAACTGTTGGATTCTCTAACAAAATGTACCCTACACCTGGGCAAAATTGACAGCCTAAGATACATTTATGGCAACTAACACTGTAAAATCTGGACACTTCATATGTTTTATGATATCCTACAGAGATAAAAAAAAAATAAAAAATAAAAAATAAAAAGAGAATTATTTGACAACTGAGAGTAAGAGGCACAGAAAGGCAAAATGACATGTAGGATAATACATAACAATTGTGACAGAAAAGGAAGCTATATCAGCGCACTCTAATTTCCAGGTTTATGTCTAGCTACTAGATAATCTAGCTAGTAGATAATTCTTCCTTCTCCAAGCACGTAATCTTGGTGTTCTCATTGATTTTGTGTGTTTTTAAAGCAAGATTTTAAGAATGGCTAGTTTATATCTTGGTTGAAGTCTCTTTCTATTGAACTGAAAAAATGTTTTGTCAGAGAAGTCACTGATATAGGAATCAGGTCAAGGTGAAAGTTTTTACTCACTCATCCTGTTTTAAGTAATATCTCAAACTCACATATCTTAAGCTCTGCACACATCCACTACACAAGAAATGCAGAACTCTGTCAACTGTGATATTGTTTGAAACATTTTACTAGACCTCAGCCTTGTCAAGATTAATTGCTGCAGGTGTAAATTAGGTCAAGATTGCAGATTGTACAAGGTGTTTTTCAAGTAGAATTAACAGGAACTTGAGTTGCCTTTGTATTAACATATAATATCTTTTGACCTCTTCCTGTCACGCCAGTCTCCATTTTCCTGCCCTGTATGGCTGTCTGCAGTACACTTGCTTATCCCAAACTGCAGTAGATGTCCATGTCTGGGTGGTTGAATGAAGTCCCAGGTCCATCCTCAGGGTTCTCTGACCAGTAGAAAAGCACATTTCTCTACACAGCAGCAAGCTGCAAATGGTACATTTGCATGAGAACAGTGCATTTCTACTTGTTGCACTTCAAGCAATTCAAATTTCTTTGAAGGTCCTCAATACAATCGTCTGATCTGTCATCTCCCCACAGTTTTCTATAATTTCCAGACTTGTTGAGAATGTGCTCTGTCCCATCATCCAGGTCATAAACAAAAATGCTAAGCAGTATTGTCATCAGCATCAACCTGAAGAGTAAGCTGCTAGTGGCTAGCCCCATTTCATTTAATTACTGAATTACGAAGTCTACCTTCCTGAAAGTTACCTGTTTTATCAGGTAGGTTGTCCAAATTTCCTCTAAAGCCAAAGGAGATACATTATTAAAGGTGGGCTTATTTCATGCTGAAAGATAGGTACTTACCGTGTTGAGTTTTTTCTTTGCATTGAGTGTAGATGTGGCCTTGATTACCATGGTTAGGCAGCTAGTTTTCAGAAGCTGTGGGTGGGTTAGGTGTATCTCACATTTCTTCAAAGAATTAAAGTGAGCTATCACTGAAAAGATAGGTTGAGAAAGAATCCACATTAATATACTCTAGTGACATAAGCAGTCATCAGCATTTCACTCTGATTTGAAGCGTGTTGTAATCAGAACATAGTCCATCTGGATTTCCACATAGAGCTTGAAAGGACTTTCTCACAGCATTTCTTTTAAAATGAACACATTTCTGACAATTTGAAGGAAATATATATATATATATACTAGTTGTTGAAAGGTCAGCATTTCTTAGGAAAATCCATTCCAAAATGCTCTGCTAGTCAAGCCAATATATTCTGCAGAAAATATTTAGTAGCTGCTCTAGGTGACATGATCCTTATCGTAAGTCAAGAATGAACATTTGAAATGAGTCTTAATCCCTATGAGCCGTCCGTTGATGGGTGCTAATAAGGACTGTGATCAGTAGCTCAAACAAAGAGCTATCCTCTTCATTATAAAGTACACTGACAGATTACAGCAGAAGAGAAACTCACATGTGCTTTGTACTATTCACAGTTTAATTACTAAATAAATAAGCCTAAAATAAAACAAAATGAAAAATAAATCCCAACCAAAATGGAATTTGACAACATCCCAATGAAATACTGTATGGAATGTTGGATGTGTTTGAGATTAACAGCAGATGGCACTCTCAGATGGTAGGAAAGATAAAAATGTGAATTTGGAAATGCTAGGAATTTTGAAACTTCAGAAAAATTGTAACTGTTGGAACTTAGCTGAAGATACTCCAAGAACCTGTTTGCAGCTTTGGGGAGCAGAGCTGTTTTTCATCTCTTCATACTGCCTCAGTGAAAATCTAAAAGCGTCTTGATATCTTTAAAATAAATTAAAGTGTCTGTTGGTCAGAAAAACATCAGATATCCCCAGTCATGTCCAGCTTAACGATTGGTAATAGCTACATTTTTGAGGCAAGAAGTAGAATAAGTTTCACTTACTTGAAATTATTTTAGTACACAACAAAAGAACAAAGTTAAGGTGTCCTTTAAAAACCCCGTATTGTGCTTCTTTCTGCAAATGTTTTTTTTTCCCAACATGAAGATCTTGGATGTTTAAGGGGGTGGTATAAAAAAAAAAAAAAAAAAAAGCTATATGAGATTCCAAACTCAGTTTTGTTTCTGCTTTCATCTGATTCTTGTGTTACCAAACTGCAGGCAGTAAGATTTTGACAACTTCACAGTTTAAAAAAATTATCAGAAAATAATTTATAAAAAAATTAACTGTTCAATGTCAATGAGCATTTGTGAAGTGTGTTGGTCAAAGATTAAGAAAGAAGAAAAAAATTGAAACGAAAAAAAGCTTTTTTTTTTTTTTTTTTAACAATTTGACATTTTAGGGCCTGCTTTACCTATTCACACAGGATGTATTTTCTTATGATGAGATGAATAAGGGCTATAAATACTTTTTTTTATACATTTTTTTTCCCACCGACAATAAAAATGGATCCAGATAGTTAACCCAGACACGGGTGCAGACTTCCATGTCTAAACTGAAGAATTCCAAAGAAGTTCATGTAGTTAAAATGCTTGGGAAATATGTTCTAAGATTCTTGCAGACTTCCAAGTCAGCATTGGCTGTGGTGGCCAAATGAGATGGGCTGTGAGGTCTGTTCCTGTGAAGGATAAGAAACAAAAGGGCTGTGCCTGTGTCAGAAAAAAAAGTAATTAGAAACAAACTAAGCCTGAAGCCTCCTTTATATGAAGAAATTGAAGGTAATCTAGACATAATGAGGTAGTAGTTCAGAAAAGAACAATAGTGGGTATTGATATTATGTAAGTAAAGAGGCTTAAAGGTACAAATATATTTTATTTTTATTATCATGGTGGTCTATATTTCAGTGAACGAGAGAAAAAGTACTGATTCTCAAAGTGCCAGGATTAAGTAATGCAAAAATCTGGACAGAACCTTTGGTGTCCAAGTATTAAAGAAGCTTGAAATCTCTCAAGTGTTTTTGAGGAAAAACAAATATGCAAAAAAGTCACATAGGATTCATTTGCCCGTGTGCGCAAATGTTTAATAGATGCTAATCCTTATAGGAGTGCTACGAGAATTAATTACTGAGTGTTGATAAAAATAATCCAAGGAAGCAGTTTTTCCATACAATAAACATATTTAAAAAGCTGTACTTCTGACTTTATTGATTACATAGTGAATAATTTATCTGCATTCTTGTGCATGAAGACAGGCAAAAGTCTTTATGTTCATTACCTAAATATAATCAAGTCACAATTGTGAATTTCAACATGTGCGTGATTCATAAGAGACAAAAGTAGGTATTGCTTCTTATTTTTTCCTCTTTTCCAGAATAAAGGAATTGTCTGCCACTTGCTGCAAATAGTGGAATAAAATTATCCCATGTGCTTTTAAAACATCTACAGTTTAACATATGCATTTCTTCATGTTTGTAGGAGTCAATCTGTTCTGGATAACTTCGGTCACATTGGAGTCTCCTCCTTGACGGGGGTAATTTTCTTCTACAATAATTCTACTCAGCAAATTTTGAAAGACAAGACTTCCCTGAACACACGCACACATAAATCAATTATGGACAAACATTATTAATTTAAGGTCTATGTGTGCAACCTACTGTGTTATTTTTGTGCATGTTTCTCCCTGTTTTGGCCATTGTTGAGGTCAAATCCCACTGTTGGGTATAGGAGTAATATAGTTATCTCCTTGCCACTTTCTGTCTACTCTGATAACAGTGTGACACAATATTAAGAAACTTATCTGTAGCATTAATTGTATGTTTGTTCAGCTCCTAGTACCTCTATTCTTGAAATTCTTCTGAAGTATTAGCTCCCAGGAACCGTATGACTGAGAGGAAGTTAAAATATTGAGACTCACATGTGACTGTGACTGATCTGCGACACTCTATCTGGACTAGTTTTCAGCAGAGTAAACTGAGATAGATACCACTGCTTTGGATACAAATCAAATTTGGAATGTCTGTTCTGTGGAATGATCAACGTTAACTTTGTTACATACAAAAATATCTGGGCTCATGAGAACAATTTACATAATTGTTTCTGAACATCCTCCACTTGCCTTTTTGATTCCCTTGGTCTTTGTGAAGATACAGTGATCAAAGGGAACCAACACATTTTGGAATTAAATCAGAATATTTGTTAATTTTCACTGTTGGAGAGACTTCTTTTGAGATAGAATACAATGTATTTATAAATACTTAAAATTATTATTCCCAGCAGTATTACTGCATGACCTTTTAACCATCTTTTTGCAGGATAAATATTCTCCATGTTATTAATGAGCTGCAAGAGTTGCAGTAATTTTTAGCTGACAAGAAAATCTCTTCAGGAACCCACCATTTGTATAGTTGTATACAACCTTTTGACCCTTTCTTCTGTCTTTAGATCCCTAATGGTACCACTACTAGTTCAAAATTGAAACCCCCTTTATAGAGGAAATTCTGATAATTCAAATGAAAACAAAAGAATTACAAAAGTTTGTGATAAATGGTCACTGTTACATATACATTGTAATAAGAAACAATTACAAAAATCAGAAAAAAAATCAGAAAGTTGAACAAAAAGAGTTCTACAAGTTGCATTAGTTCCTTAGTACTAATGCAATTGTAGCATCTTCTGTAATTTCTCACATTCTCTTCTTCTGATCAAATTTTTAAAGCTACCTGCAAATGAGAATTCACAGGTTATCTATTTCAATACTTCATTAATCTTTCTAATGTTTTCCCTCCTGCCTAACCTGAATCTCTTACTTTTCTGTAAATTATACACCTTTTGTGGTGTATGTAATGGAGTACCCATTATAAAGGAATCCAGAAAGCAATATATTCTGTTTTGCCTTTCAACAATTTTTTTACATATCTGAAGATAGCCACCTCAATAAATTCAGTTCCTTCAGTCTTTCCTCCTTTGCTATGTTTTCTAGATTACTGATCAGGTGATTTTTTGTTTGCTTATTTTTCCCAAATAACTCCAATAAATTTCTTTCTTGAAGTTTAGCATTCCAGACTGATTAAAATGCTGAAAAAAAAAAAAAAAAAAAAAAAAGAAAACATTATTCTGCTTTGATAACTCATAATACCAAATATATACATAAATATTATACATGATGATGTAATTAACTGTGAATCTAAATGTTTAAGAAGAAAATAGCATGTTCCATTTTGATGAGATTTCAAAAACCCATTTCAGAGTTTTTGTCTAAGCATGATTTTACAGAGGGGTTTGATTTGATGAGTCAGTATTTTTCCAACACCAAAAAACTGACAGAAAATTCAACTAAAATGCAAGATAAGTCTCTGAGTAATTTGAGGAATTCAACAGTGAAAATATAAAAAAGGAAAGAAAATAAGGGAACAAGTCTGCTGAGAACCACCAGAAATAAAACTGACCCCTCAAAAAGAGCATCTTGTTGACTCTACATTATTTTACATTTTTTAATTTTGTTTTTAAGTTCACAAGAATAGGGTTCAGAAGTTGAGTTGCTGTGCAGCACTCATGAGAGAAAGATCCTCATTACAGTTCTTCTACATCTCTTCTGAGTTTATTCTCATTTTGCACCTCCCCTTTCCTATGAAAGCATCACAAGTTTGGAGTGGGTCCAGAGGAGGGTCACAAAGATGATCAGAGGGTTGGAGCATCTCTACTATGAAGAAATGTTGAGGAAATTGGACTTTTTGAGCCTGGAGAAGCCTCCAGGGAGACCCATTGTGGCCTTTGGAACTGGATAATCTTCATGGTACCTTCCAAGGTAAGCCATTCTACGATTCTATGACCCTATGATGTTCCTGTGATTTACTGTTATTTCCTGCCATCCTCAGAACACATTGTTTAAATTCCCTATTGTCATAGAGTGGTACAACGTATTTATCTAAAAGTACACTGCAGAAGCCCTAATGGCAATTAAGTTTCTTGAATATAAAGAGAAAAATGATTCAATGGTTTTAGCACTGAAGAATACACAATATTCAAATCAATACTATTTTCAACTGAGCTAAGGGGATTCAATAGCAGTGTTACATCGGATAAAGCATTCACAAGGGAAAAAAAAAAAAGGGACTCCGCATTTTGAAGATATGTCCATATAATTGATTCTTCCTCCCATTAGTCAGTAAAATGAATATTTCCTTTAACCTCTGCTAATGTTTTGTCTTGTTCTGGTTGTTTGTTAAGGAGAATATTTCTTCAGAGTGTTTGTAGGTAATAAATGCAGTAAAGAATATTTGTAAGCTTGCAGACCACAATAAAACACTAAGAAACAACAAAGTATATTGTGGAAAGCAGTGACAATGCTGAGTTCCTGCTCTAGTAAAAGGACTGTTCCTGAGTTTGCAGTGGTCAATGGAGCAACGAGTAATATTAGGTATTCTTGTAAAGTACTTCCACAAAATGAAATCTTGTGCCCAACATAAGAATAAAGAATGAGGTAATCAGGAATTCAGTGAAAGTACAAGGATGCAGAACATCATTTATGTATAGGATAATTCTTGTTTATTATATCACTTCTCCCTATGTTATCCAGACTACGATCTTTAGTCAGTGTGTGCTGTTTAAATAATAACTACAGAGGCTTTATCTTTCAGTGAATAGCTATCATGATAACAATCATATCTGAAAGAAGCATAGAGTGTTCAGGTAAAATGTTGAATAAAGCAAATGTAGAAGTAAAAAGGAATGTGGAAAAAACATACAGATATTTATTTATTTATTTTTCAGAGTGAGGGAAAATGCATTTTCAACTCGGTATATGGCACTGTGTTTGACCCAGTATGACTTAGGTTGATGTGCTCATGTTCCTAGATACATTTCTGTATAGCTCTTATGTAATAAAAATTTATTTTATCCTGTATCCATGTAACCTTTACTTTTCCTGCTATATCTGTACCCTGATTCTAACTATATTTGTGGATGTTTCCAATCCTCTTAAAACTCAATTTTCCATTGAATTTTCTATTAGTTGAAAAAGTGTTTAATTTACACATTGTTTATAATGAATATATTACTTAAATGCCCATGGTCTTAGAGTCATGATTTCTAGGTTATGAATCTCATAGTCTCAATGGTCTTGAAAAGTGATGTAGAAGAAAATGGTCAATGCAACTGTGCTCTGAGTCTTCTGAAAACTGAAATGTGAGAAGTAGTTGTGTTCTTGCTACCTCGAAGCAGTGGAGATCTGTTGCCTAATGGCTTCTTCATTGTAAGAAATAATGCAAATTTAGCTTTCATTAAACCCTCTTCTGCCACCTTGACTTCCAAAGTCTCCTCCCCTTAACAACACAACACTGCCCAACGCTTGCATTCAAACCTCGTATGTGTCTGCAATCAGTCTCTGCAAGCAGTGGATTGATTGACATAAGAAAATCATTCCTATTCAGTAAAATTCATACAGTTTACACTTCCTATTGATCTTTTTGATTATTTTTTTCCTTTTCACTGTTAGAAAAAGGCTTGTCAAATTGCCAGCAAATGCTTTGTTTCTGGGATGTGGAAGAGCTCTCTAGACTATAGGGCAGACTGACAGTTATCATTTCCCTTCCCTGCAGAAAGAACTGATAATATTTCCTAGCATTTCTTCATGTTAGAATGATAAGAAAACATCACAGCAGACTATTGATACTGACAAAAAAGCATGAGATTTAAGGAAGCACCTACAAGTTATGATAATTTAAGCAGAGAACACTGCAAAGTGACAAATTATCTTCAAAGAGCCATCAGTGTGCACAGACATGATGAAGGAGCCTAACTTGCTTGAAGGGATGAATGGGAGCTGATCCACTAATGAAGACAGCAAGATCTAGAATTCATTGTAAGCTGCCTTATCTAGATGCCAAAATGAAAAATAATAATATCCTCATTGCTTTGTACTGACAGATCACTAACAATTGTTAAGCAGTGCTACTAGACGGATTGCTGGCCTTATCCTCTTATTCACAGATCAAGTGAGATCTTTCCAGTATGTCACCTTTAATCTCAGTTCAGTTTTGAACGTACTATATCACCCACCTTTGGAGATTAGTTGTTCTGCTAAAAGGGAACTTATTTGTCCGTTAGCAGTACCAGCAGTTGGTTTTGGCAACAAATTCTAGCATAATGAAAATGAAAATATACATCATATTTCCTTTCTCTGTCTTTGCATATATGATCACATTTAAAGCAAATTTTTCCATTCTGACAGTAAGTAAGTAAATGAATAAATCTGGAAATCTGGAAGTAACTGCTGTTGTTGGTTTTCTATATGATCCCCTTTTGAATGAACTTCAGAGCCATTTCTGAATTAGCTCATTTATCGTGCAGAATGGAGGATATTGCAGAACAACCATTTTTACTCCCTGTTTGGTAATTAATGTGTATCTGTGTTTTGAAAATTAAGTCCCTGAGGGCCATTTTAACAGCAGAAGCAAATATGTATTGAAAATAACTCTTGTTCCTGGGCCAAGTTACGCATGGTCATTGGATTGTACTTTCCATACTCCGTTTTCTCTTAATTTTGCCCAGGTATGAGATACTGAAGTCTAAGCTCTAAGGCTGAGACATATAAAGTCCCAAATTCCATTTTTCTGAAATTTTTCTAACCAAAACACCCTAGATGGGTTGTCCAGCTTCTGCTGGCTCTCGAGTGCAATCAGTGCTGTTTCCACACCAAGTGTTTCTGTTTTTTCTCCAGACTCGTAGAAGTTTGTATTGAAGAGGCATATTCTGCAAAATCCACAAGTTGCACTGATTCTTATTTGAAGCTCTAGACTGAGTAAGTGTGAACAATTCATCTTGTCAGGAACAGAAATTAAGGGAGAAGTCAGCCTGCATGTGGGTGGTAAATCTATGTATGTGGAGAGTTGCTAGCCTTGCAGGATGTGTGCTGAATGATTATGTTCTGCCTGCTCAATACCATCACATTTTGCATACGTACCAATAGGCAAAGAATCTAACCCAATGGACTCTCCCTCAAAAAAATGCAGAGTCCAGAAGCTGGTTGCTTCTGCATCCTGTTCATAACTTACCCCCGGCAGAGGTATTACAATCTGGTTTCATTTTTTGGCTCTGCTGCTTGTGACTGTAGGACAGAAATTTAAATATCTGAAGCCCACGATAAAACCTTTCCAGGTTTTGATGCAGCACGAACTTGGTGAGATAAAGCAAACTATAACACACGTCGATATTAGCAAGGAGTGGTGTTTGATGCAGTCAATAGGTAGACTTACTTTAATATTAAACATTCCTCTTGGGAAGCCATATCTCTTCCACGGAGTGAAAATGGACTTGCTGATCTAATAGATCTTTGCCATTTCAAAATATTATGATTCTGTAATAACAGTGGCAGACTGTACTGCCAACAAAATAATGGATCTTAGAACAGTATTTATGGTTCAGTACAGAGTAGAAAGGAGGAAAAAAATAAACTGCAAAAAAGCAACACATTGTTGGCCCTTGTACTTGTTAATCTTTGCAATTACAAACCAGGATAGGCACAAATACATTTCCTTAAAATTTATTATAGTTTTGTCTCCCTGTATTTAGAAGAATCAAGGAGTTGGATATGTTTGTTTGAAAGGACACCCAATTGCTCTGGAGCTTCTTTTAAGTACTACTTTTTTCTTGAAAAATACTATTTTGGGTAATTTCCTCTCAGCAACAGCACAGCAGTGAATCATAAAAGAATGAAGCAGTGATAGCTGCTATGGTATTAAGGATGAACCTTAATTTCCAGCTTAAGCTTTGTTATAGGTCATTTTTTCCACATTTCTTCATTAAGACAGTCTGTGATTCTGATTTTCAGCAATTTGTTTCAAGTCTCTGTGCCTCCTTTTCCTCTTCACTGGCTGGTCTGAATTTGCAGCACTTGATAAACTTATTTAATGAGAATTATTGTTGATCAGTGTATGGTTGGATGGTTGGATGGTGGATGATCCTGTGGGCATTTTCCAACCTTGGTGATTCTATGATTGCATGAATGAACTCTAATGGGCAATTCCTTGCCATACTGGGAGGACGTTTTTAAACAGGCTTGTACAAAACCAGTGCCTAGTTATGCTTTCTGTGTTGATTTGGATGATGAAGTTGTAAATTCAGGTATAACTGCTGGGAAGGGGAATTATTTGTGTACTGATTGTACATAGAAGGAATAGCGTTTAAGTAGACGTTAGAAAAGATTTTACCAGGAAGTAGTGTTTTTGTTCCCAGGAAAATATTTGTGCTAAAGTTGTGATAAAACATTAAAATAATCTCTACCCAAAGAAAAGCAGGGAGCCAATTTGTCACATTAGACATTCATCATCTTCAGAGAATGAGCTTTCTGAATGACTAATAATGCATTAAATATACTTTCTAACAAACCGCTCATTTATCCTTCACCAAGCTCATTTCTCCACCCCGATACCAGTGAAAAGATTTCACAATAACAATTCACACTGAGAATGGCTTTCAATCAAAACTGAAGACTAGTGCAGACTCTTATTGATCCAGGAGTTGCATTTGAGGCTATGTGTCATGTAAGAGTTCTGATGAAAATATCAGAGCTGCTGTCACTCTGACTAGCACCAACGGTTGCTTTACTGATCTCTAATCAAAGTTTTCGGGTATGCTTCAATGACATGTGCAGTAATTCAGAGTGGAAGTTCTCAACAGGGACCAATGTCATATCAATCTTATTTAACATCTACTTAATGTTATTCCTTCAATGCACAATCAGTACACAAGTTCAGCTAGGCAGACAGACTACATCTTGCACCTCTTAACTCCTTGATCACGTGTATGAATTATTACTGACATTTTCACCCACCTTTTTTTTCCTTCCTTTACTCTTGTCTGTCTTTAGAAATTTACAATTTTGTCATTCTAAATTTAGCTTGAATTTCAGCTAAAGACAAATACATGCGTTTGCTTGTGGAGTGCCTTACACAATTTCAGGAGGTAGAAAGAGAAGATCAGCATTTGCTTTCTGAGAATGATATGTCTGTATGAACATAAACCATCATTTTATATTCACTCCCCATCCTTCGCCTTATGTTTCACAAGAAAGTGAGATTTTATGATAACTTTTGCCACCACGGAGTTGACTTGATAAACACAATGTTGTAGGATGTTTTTCCAAGTACAAAGATTAATACAGAAAGAAGTGTGGAGTTGTTCACTAGAGGAGTTCTGTTTCCTGGTGTTGAAAATTGAAGTGGAAAAATTAAGGGAACTATGGTTTTCTTGCTCAATTAAAAGCTGGAAATTTAAGTTAGATGTGTGGCACAAGCAGGCCTTCAAACTTCTCAGATGGAGTGATTTAAAAATGACTGATTGTTTGCACTTGTAGTTTTAACAAATGTGAAGGCTTCCTGAAGTTAATTTTTAAAATTGAGATATTACTTAGATTAAGATGGCTTAGAATAACTAATTCATTACATTAAACATTTTGTTAAATGTCACAGCTGAGCTGGGGTCTTCCTCAAAGTATGTCAAACTTACGTGAGGAAAGAATTTCAAGTAAATATTGAAAGTTAAATCTTGACCCCTGAGCTAGCGTCACCTAATGCTTTACTTAAGGGCAGACATAATTCTTCCTTCTTCTTTCCCAGAAGAAAATGTTGCCCTTAAAGAACCATGTTTAGCATTTCTTTTAAACTCCAAGTTTTCAATGCTAGGAAAGCCAGGTTTTGCATAAGATGAACTGGTCCTTATCATAAATGTGAATTCCTGTATATAACTTTCTTATTATCAGAAGTGGTGATTTTATTCCAAATTTGTTGTAATAAGTTAGCAGAAAAATTGTTAAAGCTGAATTTCTACTCAAAACTTTTATTTTTGGAATGCTTTGAATCCAAAAATTGCTGTTCCATGTTAGTCACTTCATGTGCAATTCACCTCACCTAATTTTGGAAATGTGAAAGTTAAATAGGTAAATCTGATCAGGTCACTGTGAGCTCTCTTGATAGTCAATAGTGAAAACTAAGTATTTGCATAGAATGATTCACAAAATCTGTCTCATCACCAATTTTAGGATGCAAAAATTCTCTATTCCGCCTTTTTCTCTGTTGAATCCTTTTCTTTTAGGGACAAACTTCGATATAAAATATATTTATACGATGTCTCAATTGTAGCAGAAGGATCTTAATGATTTATGGATGATATTGGGAAGTTTTACACATATAAAGGATAAACTTTCATCAATAGGAACTTGAGCAAGGGCTCCAAAGCCTGCATTTAGACAGCAATGAATAAATAAAGAGTTCAATAAATAATGCTATGTCCTTCCAGAACAGCTATGGTATAGAAAGTAAAGATCGCTCCATAGACTGAATCTGTGATATCTTAAGTATGTCCATGTTTGAACTGTGAAAGAGTTTTCACACTGAGAATATTAAAAAAGACCTCAAAATTTATCTTTTATTATTAAAGATATGTATTCCAATACTGAATGTTTCACGCAAATAATAAAGAAGAGAGAGAAAAAAAGAGAACAATTTTAAAAACCCTGCATTATATGTATTTCGAAGAAAATTAGGAAACTAGTTTAAGAACTAAGCTATAATAATCTACATTAGCAATTTAAGACTGAGATTGAAATCAAGATAGCTAATGTTTGATTTAAATTAAGGCAATCAAAACTAAAAGTATGGTTTATTTTTAAATGCTGTCCAAGTGATTTGCTGGCTTGTTAAGTTAAACATCTCAACAAAAACAGGTAGCTTTGACATCAGAGGACTTGCCCAACACTGGAATTCTGAGGACCCATCCAGATTGGATGGGGCCCTGGGCTGCCTGGTATAAATATCAATAAATATGGAGGTTGGTGGCCCTGCATGTGGCAAAGGGGTTGGAGATTCATGATCCTCAAGGTCCCTTCCAACCCTGGCCATTCTGTGATTCTGTGATTCTGTGAGGGGAATGGAAATTTGCTTCAAATTATA
The DNA here is from genome assembly GCF_019232065.1 of Centrocercus urophasianus. Classification (NCBI taxonomy): domain Eukaryota; kingdom Metazoa; phylum Chordata; class Aves; order Galliformes; family Phasianidae; genus Centrocercus; species Centrocercus urophasianus. The sequence continues at coordinate 3,936,716 of NW_024884697.1, read as the reverse complement.
GGGAAGGGTCAGTTGCAAAACTGTGGCAGAAATGGAGCTGTAGAGCTCTGCACTTTGCATCCTCTCCTCACCAGAGGTTGTTCATCTTATCACCTCTGCATCCTTCCTGTAGCTCTTGAGGTGAACAGCATGGCTGAATTTAATGAGTGGCTCTGTTTGTCCCTTAAGCACTGAAACATTCTGAAGCTGATACTCCTACACTTTGTTTTCCTGCACAGCGGCATCAGCTTAGCATTTAATTTTGCTTCATTAGAAGAAAATTATATTTTAATTATATTTCATTATTTCTCTTAATATTTTCAAAACTGGTGCTGGCAGAGCCTTAATGGCAACCAATCTCTATTTCGTTACAGAGTATCTTTTTGCATTCACCTCGCATCTCCGTTATGGGCTGTCACATGCTTCATGCACAGCAGTAATGGTCTGGGTAGGCATACTCATGAATATCCTGTTCATCTCCTCAGCAGTGGTGTAATTGAGGGTAAACACAAATCAGTGATGTTTGCCCACTTCTAATGTGGGCAATTCTAATTCCAAGTCTCTCCCACTTCTGCCTATGTGGACTGTACGTCTTTTCTTGACTTAGTATCAAACTGTTTCTTCAAAGGAAAGAACTGGACTCAATGATCTTTATGGGTCCTTTCCAATTTGAGATATTCTATTACTCTATGATTCTATGAGAAACTTTCAGAAATCATAACAGATTGCTGATGCTTCTTCTGTCCTCCGTCCAGACCCAACTGGCTTAGCAAGGAATAAGGACTTGCTTGCTCAGCAAATACGTACTTCACATTTTCCAAAGGCATATAATCCACCAGGGATTTGCCATTCAGATGCTTTTCAGGTTTATATATGAATAAAATGAGGTACTATGTGGTATTACGTTTTCTGAGGCTGCCGAAGAGTTTTAGTGCCTTGTTTCGTACCATGGGTCAGAGGGAAAGAGCACATCTTTATGTTATTCTCCTGATTGGCTGTGACATGCTATACCTATGATGAGATCAATATATTCTGCACGCAGCTCAAACTTCTGCTAGCTTAGGTGATTTTCTTTCTTCCAGTTTTTTTTTCCATTGTGTAACTGTGAATGATGTGCTACATCTTGATGATGGAGCCTGGCTTCTCTCTCTTCTTTCAGGATAGTATAACATGATAGAGTTCTCCTTTTACATCTGAAGATTGAAATCTTAATTACTTTATCAAATAAAATAGGTCAGTAGCTGCAAAAGATCCCAAACAGGCAGTGCATAATTCAGCGTATAAAGGAACATGGAGGTCACTGGCCACCACAAAACATAACCTGCCTATGTTAAGCACAGTGACATAGATAACTTGACAAAATAAAGAAGCTGTAAATTGAGGGCTCTTTTAGTCTAATATGTTGCAAACAGTTTACTAGGTAGAGCAAAAGCTGTTTGCGCAAGCAAAGCAAATTCTTGCAGCACTCCCCATCAGCTGGCAGCTGTTCATCCTGCGTAACAGTTTCTTGAGAGGACAAACACCATTAATCGGAACATCCCTCCTTCCTCCTTCTTTTCTCCAGCTTTTATAGCCAAGCATCATGCCATGTGGTATGGAACACCCCTTTGGCTAATTTAGTCTGCTGTTCCTGTTCAGTCCTCTGGCTGCTCCTTGTGCACCCCCAGCTCCTCACTGAGGGCATCACCAAAAGCTGAAAAGTCTTATACTCAGCAACAATTAAAAGCATTACATGCTATCACCATTATTTTCATCAAAAACCCCAAAGCACAGCATCATAGAAACCTCTACAAAGAAAATTAACCTCACTGAAACCATAACAAAAGTATTAGTCCCAGTCCTAAAAATACTGCATAGCAGAAGTTTTCAGTAAAGAAAGATATAAAAAGGAATAAATTTGCCCCTTCTGTTAATCCGTTTTTCCATGACTCTCTCATTTTAATATTCAGTGTTATCTTCCTATGTGATTCAATTCAGGATACAATTATAACAGCAAATTCTTCTTTTTCAATATTTAATGATAAAACCTAATGGATTTTTGAAACTCTGGAAGAAGGGACAATGATCTTAACCACAGGGGATATTAAGGTAGTTTGGTAAGAATATGATAAAATAACTGTTTTCTATAAGAGTTTCTGTAATAGCTTTGCAAAGCTTCTCTCCACTCACAGGAAAGGTATAGAATAATACATTTAGTAGGAACCACATTTTGATTTAGAGGATCATAATTCTTGTATTGAGAACACTAGATTGCAGAGTTATCTATGCATATCAGTGCAGGGAATGTCAAAGCATCAAATATTTCATGGAACTAAGAGAAACAGAACGGAATTGTGCTCACTATTTCCTACTTTCTTCTTCTCCCCACTGAAAGATAAGAGCCAGTGCCCAAAATCCTGTGCAATTCTCTCTATACAGCTGCAGCAAGGAGAGATATCTTTTTTATTATTATTATTATTATTATTATTTTGACTGCTTGCTTTTTCACAGCAGTGTTCTCTTATTAACTGTGAGGCCAGAAGAAAACCAATATAAATCTGAGCAATATTAAACTCACAGTGTGCCATTTCCCTCCCTCAGTGGCTGGGCAACTTTGACTAGCTTGACAATGCTCAAACAGTAAGTACTGTCAAATTTATTTTAAATAATTACACACCAGAAGAGTTACATCAAGAGGAGAATGCCTATAATTTGTGCTGTGCCAGTACTTTTCAATTAAATTTCAATTTGATCTCTTTGAGTATCCTCACCCAAATTTGCAGCAAGTTCTACCTCAAACTTTGGAATTTAATCAAGCATTTGTTTGGTGCAATGATCTAATATTCTACAATGCAGCAAGTAACTGCAAACCAACTCATAAACACTTCCTACAGGAGGTTTCTTAGATTGAACACCATTCTTCATAAACATGTTAATTCTCCACATTCAGTACATGGAGCGTTGTGGCGGAGTCCATGTGCATGTACACATGTGAGTACACATGCAAAGAGACTAATTTTGTCATCACCATTGCACTGTTTATAAGGATATGTAGCACTGAACAAATCACAATGTATGTTTCCTAGATATCATTGAGATAGGAAGTAAGATAATTTCCACACACACATCTGCCTCATTTAAGCACGTGACATATGTGACTGGATGTCTAAATCAAATGCAGTGGAGAAGGTAGCAGCCTACAATGAAACTGTGCATGGGAGATGTGTTTGCTGCTGGCTGAGTACATAAGCTTGGTCACATACTCCACTCCATATTTTCTTGAAGGCTCACTGGAGCCTCCAACTTCACATATAATACACACATTCCATGCTCATTGCACATGCACACCAATGCATGCACTTTAACAATACCTCATTAAATGCTTTTAGTAGGGTTTATCAAATTTATTTTTAAAACAGTTAGGAAGAAATTGCTTTTACATTGAATACCATTTAAGAAATTCATTGATGCTGATGCACTTAGTGAAGATCAAGTTAGACACAAAAAGAACTTTACACAAGACATAAAATCTATGTCAGAAAAGAAAGGAAGAGGAAACAGTAGAAATATTTCAAAGCAACAGTACATAATTCTGAATTTGTGGTGTCTGACAGCAGTAAAACAGGTTTTCTCATCTTAATTGATGGTTAATGGAAACCTGAGGCATTTATGAAGAAGAACTAGTGGAAAGTTTTGAAACGAGGATATGCTGTCTTCCATGGAGTCTCATTTCCCTGCGCAAAAGGAAATAGCACTACTATATGTCTTATTTTCATTTGATATGACTAGCAAGATGCATGAAGGCAATCTGAGGTGACAATATGGAATAGTAGCATTTGTACAAGTATACATAGATTTGCACTGCTTGCTCCTATTTGTGAATTCAAATCGACACAGCGCACTATGTAACCTTTTGTACTGATGAGAATCTCAACATGCAATGAATGCATTTGTACTTCTGTAATTGTCTCTCTGTAAAATTGATTGAAATATCAGAGCAAAATGAAGGAACTTTTCTTAATCAGCTAGCTGACAGTTGGAAGTTTGATGTTAACATGTTTTTTTTATTTGAATTAGTTTTAATTCAGAATGTATAGTTTCTGAGTGCACTGCAGTCACATTCCCTTTTATCCCAGTGACCCAGGGTCAAATGGTAAATGCACTATACTATTTCTGAAACACTGAAAACTAAATAGAAAGTTCCTGTACACTGTCCACCAGTTAGTTGTGTACCCCCACTTACGTACCACTTTAAATCCATTTTTTCTCTGAAACATGTATTCACATAATTTTAAGCCAACAATTTTTTCAAACTAATACAATTCTTCTCACAAGGATTATAGTGGTGGCCAAGTTTAAAATTAAATACTGAACACACATATCCTTTTGGTTTTGGATGTCATCAAGCCAAAACTAGAAGGATATTTTTCCTGTTGGCAGTCTATTCACTTCCTTGATCAACTCTTAAGGCATCGACATTGTTCATTCAGCAATTATAGCTTTTAGTTATTTTTTCTTTTGGTTACTCGGTCCACATTGCATAACCCCCTCTTTGCACACAATTCACTGAAAAAAACATGTCTTAATCTGGTTCAAGTCAAGCTTTTATTCAGTGATGACTCTTGTTACACCGAACTCTAGATATGTAGGATTATTAAATATACAATGGCACAATGACCTTCAGTCAGCAACAGGAAACTGGTCAAAGTAGTAGGCACTTTTAAGGATGGGCTAAGTCTCTTGAGTGGGTGGGTGGGAAATGTGACTTTCAGTAATCTTTGAAATGGCTCTTGTAAAAGGAAAGATGGGTAGGAAGTTTGGATGAAGCGGATGTGTTAGAAGTTATGGGAGTCAGAAGTACATTTCCCATATGGATAAATCTTGCCAAACATTTAGTCTAGCAGTTTAAACTCTGAGTAATCAAAGGAAGCAGGCAATGAAAGAGCTCAGCTGAATTCACAACAGTGTACTCATCTAAAAGAAGTCAATCAATTTAATTTACGAAAGTGCCTATTTTTCTTATGTTAGATCTGAAGTGACACCAAGATTCTAGTCCTCATATTTGCGTGTACCAGCAAAGGAACTCTAAATAATAACTCCAAAAGTACAACTCCCCTTACAACCATTAGTTATAGCAGATTTACTTTTCACATTGCATCTTTCTTTTCCCTGAAAAAGGGAACCTTGAACATCCAGAAAATCTTTTCAAATTGAAGTATGATTCTTTTATTTTTTAAGTTCATGCAGTGTTATTTTTTCGTCCATCTCCATCTGAAGGCACTTTACTAAGCATAACCAACAGTAGTATCTAAAAGAGTGTTCTAAGGAGGGATATGCTCACTCTTCTATTGACATTGCTCCATTTTCCTAAGATCTTTATATTCCCCTAGAAAGCAGGCTAATATGCAGGTGTCTGGCTTTTTAGAATGAATGAATCTGACATGAAGATGCTCTAAGGACATTCTTCCTCAGTTCTTCCCACTAGTACTGCTCTACTTTGTATTAAATACTTACAAGTATTTTGAGATGAAGATGTGTTGCTTCTTATTAGGATAATCAGGAGATTTATCCTAGAAGTGGGGCACCTGCTTTTTGGTACTGATGTTAATGAAGTTGTACATAGTAGGACAGTACTCCTAGATAAAACCAAAAAGCATAAAACATTCTCATGAGTAGATGGAATACACAACAGTAGACATGCATCTAAGAAATGTGAGCTCCTACTCCATACTCCTGAGGAATTTTCAATCCACTGTTTCTTTCAGTTCAGATGATACATTTGCCAGTTGACAATGATGAACTTAGCATTCATTTTTCTTTCATTTTTACATTAAAGAAAATACTATGGATTTTTTTTTTTAGTGCAGTTATATTTTTCACATTTTCTTCTGTAAGAGACAGTAACAAAGCCAAATAAGAAAAACAAACTAATTTTACCTTTTTTCTACTTCTTCTGCTCTCCACTACCCTTTCTCAGTAATTCAAGCACTCTCTAATTATCACGGTAAGATTACAAAAGATGGCTAAAGAACCACTGGAAATCAGTTCAGTCTCCAAGGCCACTAAGGATAAATTACATTTTCATAAGTCTATCTGAGTCTTATGCAGCTGGGTTGGTTTTGGTGATGTTGTGTAAATGAAGCCTTAACTCAGATCCCATATATTTGTGATTTTCTCTGTGAGCAGTTAGGTTACATTGCATGTAAGTGCATATATGTTAGCATTCTGAATATGCAAAGAGTAGATTTATGACTACGAGAGGCATTCTTATTGTTTACCTATAGTGCATTTACCATTCCCTCCCACATTTCTGGCTTTTAAAAAATAAGAAAAATTGTCAAATTTTTCAAAACTATTCATCATTACATAAAAATGCAGTTCCCAAAATGCACACTGAATGTAAACAATGATAAAAAAGAGCAAAATAAAATAACAAACAAAATAAAAATAAAAGAGAAGAAAGGAAAATAATCTTACTGACATTTTCTTGAATTGAATGTTCTCTTTATACAAACACAGAAGACTGGTTTCATTACTCAGTGTCAGGAGGTCACACTATAGCAAAAGCTTCCGTATGTCACTCATTCCACATCTCAACAGGAATTTGCTTTCTTTAGGGGAAAAAATAAAGTACTGGTGTTGTTATAATGTTAAACAAATACTGTACATGTGAGACAGATGTAAAGATACTTTAACACCTTTATTAACTGCATGGACGATGGGGTCAAGACATGTCCATCAAAGCTTAAGGAAAATACTATCTATTACTAAATTCTAAAAATAATTCACTGTCATTCTAAGACTAGGCTATGGAAGTCAAGTTTTTGGTTTCTGTTCATCACATCTACAATGTTCACCTACATGTTTCAGACTTAGTCTGAAACGAGACTGTTAGATAAAATGACAATGAAGCTTGAAAACTTGAATTCTGAGGTCTCAGAGACCAATCTTCCAATGGTGCCATTAAATTCAAATTCTTGGAAGACGATAATTACATAATAATGCTAACTGAAAAAAAAAATAATTGTATTTGTCTTAAATGTCAATGGCAAGAGCAGGGAATGAGAAACCTAAAGGCATACAAGTGAAATCTCAATGAGAATACAAAAACCAAAAAAATAAAAAATATCCTGTTCTTTACCAGACAGACAGAGGTTTTCTCTCCCCTTTGTTCTATTACTTCATTTCTATTTACATCTCTGTCCTTAACTTGATGCATGACTTTGTTCAAGTTACTGCTCTTGAAATTCATGTCTAAGATTGGGTTAATCTTATGTATAAGATTCTGCAGAGATTTTGAAATTTATGTACGAAAAACATTTCATAAAGCATTGTTGTAGCATCTCTCGTTTGTCACTTCTCGCTCTCACAGCTAACAATCACCTTTGACATATCATTACTTATAATGGAACGAAAAGATTTGTAAACAATTTTCCACGTCATTATGTTCATTAAATACACTCTTTCACAGACTTACATGCTATAGGAGAAGGATTTTTTTCAAGACATAAGTATTCATCAGACTCTATATATATTGTCTATTTTGCCATTTCAAAAATCACTCTTTCTGTGCTTAGAGCCTCAGAAAAGTTGATATGTACAATGAATTCACGCTTAGATACGCTTCCTTCCTTGCATTTTTTCTGTTGTTTCTAAGTCTATTGTGTTGAAAGTAACCACCAAGTAACCCAAAATGGCATTGCTCTGCTGAACTGTCAAATGTGAGCATTACTCAATCATTTCTCCTAACATTTTCAGTGCTCTGAATTTCAAAAGAGTAAATGGATTGCTTGCAGGTAGCCAAAATGTGTTTGAGGTAGATAATGGAAAGCAATTTTCAAACAGGACAGTACAGAGGCAAGCCATATTTAGCAAATACTAAATAAAATAATGAATTGAGAATCTCCACAAGAGATTCTTATAACAGATTCCTGTTCTGCAGTGGAATGTGCATTTCAAGTGAGAAGGAGTAACAGCCAACTGTCTTAATAATGTACTTCTTGGAAACATAAATATCTCAAATATATCTGATACAGAGCTGATTGTCAAAAGAGAATTTCAAATACTAATATACTAGTAATAAGCAGGTTTCTCTCATAAATACAATTTCTTACTTGAGCTTGACAATTAAAATCTGCAATGTGTTCATCTGAGTCTTCTCCAGTTGGTGGATAATGAATAGATCATGATTTGCTATCCCATCTGCTTGAGTGGTCCTGTTTACAGGAAATTAAATACACATACCTTGTAGAAAAATACTTTACTGTTATCTTTATGTAACATTCAGGTTTATTCAGTGTTCGTTAGCAGATGGAGATGCTTGAATGGCTCCCACCTTCCTGTGTAAGGTGTTTGCTCATGTGATTGCTTTTACGCAAGTAGAGAAGAAAAGGGATCTTTCGACAACTCCAAATACTAGAGATTCTTTAATTACATGACTTCTGAAATTTGTTGGCTAATTTCAGGCACTCAAGTAGAAAAATTTTCAAAATATAGAACCTAACAAAGGCAATTAGACTTTTTACTCTACAAACAATTGCATCATGATTTTGAAGGAGAAATTAAAGGCAGAATTTCAAATATGATCATAACACATTTAAGTACCTACTCCATACCTGCCAGGGAGTAAGTTCAAAAATCTGCCCATGGCCCTATATGAAGCTGGAAGAGGTTTCTGTAATTATGCAAATATGTTACAGGTACAAGCTTTTATTCTACTAATTAAAAATCATAGTGAAAGAAAATTGAAACTGCAACTTACCTCTCTCACTCCCTCAAATACAACTGCTGTTGTTTTTTCTAGTATCAGCACTGTGAACTGCTTTGGAAAATATCTGGCTGTTTTGGCTGCTCCACAAAACTCTATAAAGTAAAACAGGCAGAAAGTAGATGGGTGGGCAAACATAATGGCTAGCAGTCAGACAAGTAATCAAAACAAGAGCTTGTGTGTTATGTTAGCCTAATATCACTACTTTGTCTTTCTGTTCTATTGGCATTTAGAGTGAAAAAGGAAATTCTAAGCAGTACTAAACTATTCACAATCCTAACATAGTTCATGAATACAAAATGCTTTTGCCAACAATGCAAAGATTGCAGTTTATACAATGCAAATGAAGAATTGTTACAAAACTCTATTGTTCAGGAATCTGAAAAGCTTTAGCGTATCTGTGGGGATTATCTAACTCCATCTTGTGTTTACTTAGGTTTTCCTTCTCTCCTAATCCATTATTTTTTTTCCTGAGATATGTAGGTGAATATGAAATTTATCCACTGAGAGTCGGGGCAAAAAGAGGCACTGTACGGATCTTGCCTCTAACCTAAAAACTCAAGAAGTAGCCTAGAAGCAAAACAAACAAAGAAAATAAATGAACAACAATTCAATAACAACAACAGAAAAGGGAGACTATTTGAAAGACAATTTGAATATCAAATGTTCCAATGCCTGGTGCACATAAGCTATTCTTTCAATTCGCTGTGCTTCCTTAAAGCTTGAGGCTTATTTGTCAAATTTCAATCTGGTTCTCTGATCTAATTTTTAAATCGTGAGTAATTCCCATTATTTATGTTAGAATTTATATTTCTATCCTTTATAATCTCAAGTACTTTATTAAAAAAAAAAAATGAACTCAAAATCAGTTAATTTCTTTTTTTTCTTTTTTAAATGTCAAAGATGGAAATTTCCACTGAGTTTCACACATTATCAATGTTTGCAATAACTTATCGATTGTTTGCTGATGTTTTTGACCAAAATCTAAGTTAAATTTCATATGAAATTCAGAAAAAAACAAGAACTAAACGTAGAAGTAGTTATTATTGTAGGTTTCTATTTTGCTGGAAATTTTCAGTTCTTGAAAGCTGTGATCTTTTGAGCTTACAGAAACTAGAAATCAAAGCTTTTCTATTCCAGATAATTTTTCATTAATGATGAACTTTCTAAGAAAAAAAAAAAAAAAAAGAGTATTTATCTGAATATATTTATTTGTTGAAAACAAAATTTGAAATCAGAGAAGTAAAATGTGTTACCCACCCTAAAAATATTGTGTGTATATGTATATATATATATACACTCTTTCGGAAGATCGAGCTATAGCACCATGCTGTATTTCATAAAATGTACAGAATACAGCAGTTCATAAAATTAAAGTATATTGTATGCACTGGACCTGGAAAGCCCTGAACAAACTACTGTTGTACTTTCTTATCTGTTGGGAGAGTTAATCAGAGAAATTTTTTTGTCAAACAGAAGAAAACATATTTTGGAAGGAACTAGTTCAATAGAAAAAAAAAAAATCTTGCATGAGAACATGTCATTTTCAATTAGGAAAAGACCTTGGGTAGATAATGGATTTATTTTGGTCCAAAAATAACATTCCATTCCACTGCAGCCTCGGGGTTCGGTCACTCATGAATGGAATTAATCTCGCATAGCTTCAGCTGTCATGTAGATGTTAAGACTTGATGCAAACAACTTTCACTGTTAATACCAGTTGAAAAATAGGCCCTTTAAGAGGCCATTTCAACTCGTCTGTTTTAGAAAACTAGTTTAGGATGAGACAAATCATATCAAGGAATTTTTACTTTTGTTTATTGATTGTAGATACTGTATAGACAGTTAAAGCAAATGTAGATAACTAATACTAAAAGATCTGAATCACACATTACGCTTCTTCCACATCTCAGAAAATAACTTAAATTAACTTAAATTAAATGGTTCTATTATGCAGATACAGGCTATAGTTGAGGAATATGTAGGAATAAGAACACAATTTCCCCTCCTGGCTCCATAAGTGTTTGGGTGTTTTTAGTTGTTTGGTTGGTAGTTTTTCTTTTTTCGTTTATTTGTTTGTTTGTTTGTTTTCGTATGAGTAAAATCTAATCAAGAATAGTCCTTCTTTTTACTTTTATTTTTCTCAAATGAAACCTACATGTTTAAACTAGAAATAAAGGGGAAAAAAGAAAGAAAAAAGGAAAAAAAAAAGAAAGCATTAAAACTGAAGTGTAACTGCAGCTCAAAGACAGTAATATAATTGCCTGAAAGCAAAGCCCTGCATGGGAGAAAATTGAGCTTCTCACTTTATTAGCTGATCCTTACTCTATTGTTCCATTTTGTGTTGAGCAAAACTTGAGGCAGAACAAAAATGCTATTACAAACTAGTGTATTGACTCCTTGATAGGCCTTCATGTTTCCTAATCAGCTTTTTTCTTTTTACAGTGCTCACCTATGTTGATGTCAACATAATTACTGTATTACTGACCAAGATTTTCCCCCGCACATCTTCCCTCATTCTTTATTTGTATTCCTAAAATCACATACTAAAATGAGAGTTGTTTTGAACAGGTTGATCAGTCATTTGAAAAGCCAATTGTCCTCGAAGGAGGATTACCTACACTGTCATTGTGAACATGTAGTCCATTAATGCTTTATGCGAGAGCTGTCAGTTTCCATTGTAAGAAGTATTTTAAGTCACTGGGTAAACAAATGAATGAGGTTTGGTATGTATTTCTCAACTAAGTATGTTAAAACCACTAAAACCATGGGGCAACCATCTGATTTTCAAACTTTTGGACACTTAAAAAGAGTTTTATTTTTTGGGAGGTTCTTAATTTGAACATACTAAGCTAAGAACAATTTTGGGAAATTTTATATTAATGTATTTTTTGTTTTATGAAAATTGGTTACCTAGGTCTTATTCAGTACACTTCAGCTATTTTTTTCCAAGTTCTTTATTAGCATAAGAATCACTGCTCCCCATTTTAAGAGAAAGGAAAACTGAAATATATAGATCTAGATTATTGATGTATTTACTTTTCTGGGTACTTACAAACTGGATTTTTGTGTACTGTTTGTTGTCTTTTAGGTGTGTAAGGTGTTGCCTCATTAATACGTCCAAAACACCAAGGATAAGTCAATGGAAAATCAATATGCAGGAATGTATGAGGATTTTTTGGACAAATGCTACTTCTTTGGAAAATCAGTTGGAGTCAGGTTCGTCCTTCATGTAATTCCTTCCTTGAACTCTGCAGCCCCATGAATATGCATCCAATTTATCCTTGTTAGTAAAATAGGGTATATAAACATACTAAAAGGCCATGCTAATGAGGACTTATACTGCTTCCAGTATGCAGTGTTGAGCTTTATAGAACTTTATACTGTGCGTTAGGAAGGCAGTTTTCCCCATACAAATATTTGCTTCACTAAAATGAAAAAGAAAAAAAAAAATCATTAATAATAAATCTCAATAATCATGCGTTTTATATAGTATAAACCAGGCAAATGGCTTGTGCTAAAAGAGATTATGGTGTAGTAGACTAGAGTATAATTGCATTGGTCTTGGTTTAATTGGGGGGTATAATAAAGGCTTGCAAGATGACTTTTCTGAAATCCTTTCATCTGTTCTGTGCTTATTTTCTTTCTCTGTACACCGGGAAATATTTAGAAATCCTGTTTTTTTTTAAGTTCTGTGAGATCTGCTGAGGTCAACATAGGAGCTAAGAGATGTTACTAATAGTATCAAAGTTACTAAAATAATAAGAAAGTAAATGAACTTGTATGTACCAAGTATAGACAAGACACTCGGGATTTTATTTTTTTTTTAAGAGAATATAACTAATTTTGAAACAACTGACCTTTTCTTCTTTGTCTTCTTTTACTTCTCTATCACCTTTGTACTGAGTGTTCAGCCTAGTTCAAAGAACTAAATGCCTTGGTGTTTAAGCACATCAAGTATGAGCTGAAGTTCATTCTCCAGTTCAGTTTTATCTCTATGTAGTCTGCGTCCCAAAGTCCAATACCTGTCCATAGTGAGAGTTGGAATGATACAATCATATTACATTAAAACCTCACTCTTGCTTTTTGAAGCACTAAGCCTTAAATTCACTACTTGTGGTAGCAATTTGATGACTATTTGTGTCCTATATACTTCTAAATCTGACATCAGAAGTTATTTCTTCATTCTGTGTTCCAGCTAATATGCTGAAACCCTTTTCTAGAAAAACCAACCTGCAGGAAAATGAAGAGATTGAAAAATATGGAGAAGAAGAAATGAATGATCTACACATCAAGCCTGAAGTACATAAAAGAATGGGCAAAGATACACATTTCTACTTGCAATTCAAAATGTATTGTACGGATAAATAACCTCCAGCTTCCAAGCAAGAGTTCACCAGATTTCAAAGTCAGTATTGCAAGGACACCAGTCAGGAATAATGAGCTATGGCCAAAAACCATATGTGATGACCAGATGCTACAACTGATATTGGCAGCTGTCATAACTGGAGGAGCCCACACACAGAAAAAGTGTGACATGAAGCTGCTTTTTCTCTATTTGTAGTCCGAATGTTCTTTTGGGACACTTCAGCAATGGGGAGAAAGGACAATTTTTGAGAAAATGAAGGAATTTCAAAGGAAACAGACAGCTTCTATGGGACTGATGCAATCAAACTGATAGAAGTTTTTTGTGACCTGTAGCTGGAAAATCTGTGAAGATCATAACAAAATATGTAGCTATTTACTAAATCAAAGAAAAGCAGAGAAAAACACTTGAAAAGTACTTGCAGCTATTTACTAAGAAGAAAAATGTATGCTCATTATTCTAAAGAATATTTTAACAATGGGTCTGGAAAAAAAAAAAAAAAAAAGAAAATGTTTCAGTATTTCCTTTTGTGCTATTCAGACCAAAGCTTAATTATTGTGACAGATGACAGAAGTTATGGGATCTAAACCCATTTAAATGAGGATGCCAAGTACATCCACAGAAGCAGTTTTTAATCCAGCATACCATTTTCTGAATTTTGGTACATTCAATTTGTCTCATACAACATGTCCAAGAGTGCCATCTAATGATGTTCAGTAAAATTCTTAATTCAGTCTTACATCTTTGGCAAAATACAGAAATGTAATGCCAATAGGAACGCCGCAGCAGCATAGCAAAATTGTTAGAGGATCATTTTCTTTAGTTTAATGTTATTTAATTCCCTGCCGGTTTGAATATCTGGCAATAAGTAAAAAAATACTTCTTTTTAAATGATATAGCTGTGATGAAAAATCTATTAACAGAAAATGCTACAAAGATTCATTATGTAATACGACAAAAATTGATCTATAAATGTTTATTTATGGATTGTATGTTCACTCAGATTTATCAGCAGGCTGCACATTCATGCCACTTGCAAATTCTTATCTGAACTTGTTTCTAAATGCCTTGCAAATAAAAGCTCCTATAAATACTAGAGTTTGATCCAAAGCCATTAAAATCAGTAAGATCAACACTTGATTGATTTCAAAAGGCTACATATCATGTACTTGAATATATCAGTTATCTTGATTTTTTGCCATGCTGTGTGTAATCATTTATTATTAAAAATAACATTTATTTAATCTTTCTAAGACTGTCTGAATATTACTGCATAATACAAGGGAAGAAATGCTTTTGCAAGAGTAAATTATAACTTCCTTCCCTAAAAGATTTATCAAAATAGTAGGTGATACAAGAGGAAATAAAATGTTTTGGGTATTTTTTGTTTTTGGTTTTTTTTTGAACCTGTTCTCCAAATTGCTGCTTGTATACTGTATGCATTGAATTGAACTGGAATTGAACTGGAGACTAGTGAGGACAAGGAAGAATTATTCTCACTTTTAAACACTGCATTTTCTGCTTTTATTTAAACCTTCATTGTGCATCAACAAGCAAAAATTATAAGCAAATTATTATGATGCTACTGATAGCATTAAATACTCAGGAATCTTGACTGATTTAACATTGAACTCCTCACTTTGCACTATCATTATGAAAGACTACTTCGTAAATAGAGTGCATATTTTCATGCATGGGAGCATATATTCTTTTAAGTTCTATGAAGTCCTCAAGCTACACCAGCAATGCTGGACTCCATTGGCTTGGCTTTTTGGAAGTAGTTCATCCCATATGCTGTCACAATATGGAGAAATGATTCACTTCACAATATTAACATTAAGATGATTGTTACCTGGCATTTCTAACACCAGGATGAGTGACTTAACATTTCTCATAGATCCAGCTCTTGATGTAATCATTTCTGTACCAGAAACTATTCATGTAAGAATCATGTAAGGGCAGAGTGTCACGGCTATAACAGCAGAAAACTAACAACAAACAAACAAACAAATAAACAAACAGCAACAACAACAAAAGAGACTGAAAAATGCAGTATAGATTTCATTTAAGGTATCCACAACTTTTCAGAGACTACTTGTGGTTTCTAAGGTTTAAAGGCCATAGTAAGCAAAACCATGAGTAGTGCATGTGAAGGTGTATCCACGAAAAATATATTTTATCAATACTTGACTTCTGCTGTGCTTTTCATTCATGCTCCTGAAGTTTGTCACAGAAATCCAATATTTAAAGTGTGCTGGTTGAAATAAAAAGGTTGTGAGAATGAAAATTTAATGTATATTCACTGAAATATGTAACAATAATTATGAAGTATAAACTATAAACAACTATTGTCAGGTATAAACTATAAATGTTTCACATTTTTGTCATTCAAATCAGATGTAAGTGGGGTCAAAGAAGACTCCAGCAATGTAAGATTCTGTTTAATGATCTTAGAAATAATATGTTTCACAGATCTAGTGATGAATACACCCAGAAATATGACACTCGATATTCCTTATTTGTTGGGGAATAACAGCATCAGTTTTAGTAGTTTAAAGCAGATTTATGATATTATTGGTCCAAATCCATGAGTGCACTTCTATCATCAAGACAAAAAATCCTTATGGGCAGTAACGAACTTCATCCTCATATTCTTTTCCCTTCTGCTGGAAGGATTTTGCTCTTTGCATTTTTGAGATCACATCAGTAACTTTCTCCTTGCTCATTCTTTCAAATATAGCCACAAGGCATACTGAGAATCAAAATTGCTTCAATACTTGACAGTACTGGTTTCTTAAATCCTTCCTTATTCCTGTACTGTAGGAAGAAAGTCAGGATTTGCTCATTTGAGATTCATTAACTTAATTGGTGAAACTGTTTTGAGATTTGTAAGCATGCTGTGGGACTTAGAAATACTTTGTGAGATTTGCACAATACATAAACCTTCCAACTTCAATGACATATGTCTGAAATTGGCCGAAAATCATACAAAAAGCTTAAAATAGTTAGTTTTAGGAATTCCTCTTCAGTGTTTCATAGTTCACAACTTACATATTCATACAGAGATTTAGCTCTTGACAAGACAGGTTCTGCTGTTGTTTTTCACCTGAAATGATGACTGATGGCAAAGGATCAGATGGTTGAGTATCATGTTTTGGACTGTGGGAGAACATCCAGGAAGACAGTGGTTGGCATTGCTGGAAGACGTAGGGTCAGACCCTGTGCAAAGACCATTATGAGAGATTTTTCTCCAGGTCATATCGTGGAGAGATTAATAAATTAAAATGGCATTTTTCCTGTCACCTCTGCAAATAAACCTGAAAAGGTCTTTGATGTTTGTTAGGTGTTTTTATTTCTTCAGTCCTTGTAAGGTAAACAACCTCATATTTAATAAATGCCTGGAGGAAAGGAACTCACACTCGACCAACACTGTCATTGGTTACAGTCCTTGCTCAGTTGATTTATATAGGACTTGACCTAAATCTTGTTGAGATTGATGATAAGTTTTGAACTGTTTTCTTTTTTTTTCGTTGTTTTTGTTTGTTTTTTTAAGAAGCCAGTGATAAAAACACACACATTATTGCTGGTACACCAAATGTATTTTTGGTATATGCTTAAAGATCTCAACCAATGTCCACTATTTCAATAGCGAGAGTTTGTGCTGTAATAAAGAATGTCAAGATCATGGTTCTTGCCACAGTAGGTGTCATTCACATACATACAAAGATGTAACTTATATTTTAACAAGCTAGTAAGATTTCAGCTAACCATAAATAATAGTAGCAGGACTGCAAGAAATAAGGATAACAGCAGCAGATATAGGATAATTACTTAAGTAGCTACTAAAAAAAGTTGATGCTTTACTGAAAAAAATGACAGTTCATATTAAAAAAAAAAAAAAAAAAAGTATTAAAAAAATGATCCATGGCTGATTCCAAACTAAACTACCATCGTTTGCTGGCTGATCCATAGGGGTCAAATAAAACATACCTTATCTAAGCTTTGCAAGGAGTAGGTGAGTGGTTAAAGTACTGCTTTTGTATTCACTGCAAGACAAATTCTTCCTGGAAAGATAATGTAGTAGATCTCAGGTAGCTAGAATTAATGTACATATATATATAATCCTGAGCCCCAATAGACAATTTATTTTTAAATATTTTTTGGGGAAATGCAAAAAGATTTATGCTCACAAATGCTTACCCTGCTGCACTGAAGAAAGAAATTTGATTTATTGTTATGACTAAGGAAGAATAAATTGGGCTGGAAATGTCTGTTTCTTCATGAGACAAGCTTACACTTTCTGAGAACACAGATAAATGAACTAAAAAAAAAAAAAAAAAAAAATCTGAAATTTATTTCTGAATCTAATCTAAGTACAAAAGCTTCACAAGTATCCCTTGTCTTACAGCTGGAATTCTGTGCACCTCAGTGTACAAATTATATCCAGAAGGAAGTG
Organism: Centrocercus urophasianus; assembly: GCF_019232065.1. Taxonomy (NCBI): domain Eukaryota; kingdom Metazoa; phylum Chordata; class Aves; order Galliformes; family Phasianidae; genus Centrocercus; species Centrocercus urophasianus. The sequence continues at coordinate 3,919,169 of NW_024884697.1, read as the reverse complement.
GATCTGGAAGGATTAGAGTCTCCTCCCTCAAGCCACAGGTTCCCCTATAGATCCATTTAAACTAAGCAATAGTGTAAATTGTCCAACATTTAGAGTCTAAAGGGACCAGGAAGTACTAGAAGTACAGAACAATATCATCTCTCCACCACCCGTTTATGTTTTGTCATTCAAATCAAATATATAAGACTAGTTTCCTAGATTTCAGAAAGAATTGAAAGGAGACATACTAGAAAAAAGTGCTGGGAAAAAAAAATAAAAAGAAAAAAAAGGAAAAAGGAAAAAAAAAGGGAAGAAAAATAGATCAAATCCGAAAGCGTTTAAACAGACTTGCAGTACCTCACATATCAAAAATATATTAAAAAAAAATACAGTATTGATTATAACCCTTCCAGACTCAACAAAGCATGGGAAGCAGCACTAAGAAACTAAAAGGCAATATTTAGCAAACAGAAAAAGGGAACTTAACAATCCACTAGAAAGAGAGGTTATGGGTTGTAGGAAATGTAGGCAGAAAAAGAGCAAAATTCCTGGCTAGTTGGAATAAAGCAGGTTCTGAATAATAGCTATAATACAAGTCTGAAGCTTAAGGGGGTGGCAGAATATTTAATGACATATGTGTTTATTCAATATTTCTGGTTTGTAACTTGAAAGTAGCAGGAGGATGTATTTGACTCATATGAACATGATAAAGTATTTTCCAGTCCATTAGTAGCAGTGGAGGGTGTTAAACATCTCTCAGAGATAAATAATTTTAAATCAGCAGGCCAGGATACTTGCAAGGGTGGATTCTGTGTGAGTTGATGGAGGACATCTCTAGTTCATGCTATGAATATTTAATAGATGGTAGGAAAAGATAGGAATAGAGGCAAAACACCAGCAGATAGTACAAATCCTGTGCTCTGATTCAAAGAGAGCAAGAAAGGTGGTTTCAGCACACTCTGGACACGATTAGCCTGACATCCACCACAGGAAAATTTAAAGGAGAAAGGATACTGGTAAAAATTCCTAACTGTTTAGCCTTGGAAGATGATTCTCACTGCATTGGTTTTTGTTGTTTTTTTTTGTTTTGTTTTTTTGTTTTTTTCCTGTTTGTTTTTTGTTTTTTTTTTCCCTGTTTAAAACCTGTCATTCCATATTATTTCCTTTTTTTTTTTTTTCTCCCTGGGAAACCAGTGCAATCAAAATAAACAATTAAATTATTTGGAATGACAGGTTTTAAAATAGCAAGCGTAGTAAGACTTTTCAAAAGAGTGAGATTTAGTACTTCACTGCCTTCTGGTTAAAAGTTGTCAAGGAAGTATGCTTAGTGGTTGAAAATTAGCTAACTGTCTTCTCTCAGAAAGAAGTTCAGTGGAGAAATGTTGTCATCCTAGCGAGGAAGAAAGATGTTACAGGTTTGCAGGGAATATCACAGTGCTACTCTCTATTTTAACAAGACAAGCAGGAGAATAACGTAGGTGACAACATGACTAGAAATGTGGGAAATTGTGGTGGACATAGATTAGTCTTCAAGTAAATCATAGTCCATTAGATAGGTCAGAATCAAGTCTTTAGACATAGACAACCCATGTTAGATAATGAAGAACAGGCAGTGACAACCATAGTTATAACTGGAAAAATTATGTCCCAAAGAAGAACAGCAGAAAGAATTTAATGAGTCACTATACTGGAGCAAAACTGAGGCTCATGCCATCAATTGAACCTTTTGACCTTGTAAACCAGAGATCCTCCAGTGGAACCTGTAAGAACACTCCAGTGAGACAAATGGTGCTACAGTGCCATTGTTTGTCTTGTTCTTGCTGAAAAAAAAAAAAAAAAAAAATCAACAATGATTTAAGGGCTAGAGAACTTCACCATGCAGTATTTGAGGAAGTCAGTATCTTTAACCTCTTAAGAAAGAACGAAAGTAACTCTCTACGATGTGCAATATCTTCATGCGGAGGAAATGCAGTATGCCAAAAGCTTTATTATCAGAGTTATCTGTTAGGTTTAGAGTTTCCGTGAGGTGAAAATTTGTCATTTTCTTAGAATCATAGAATCACAGAATTATTAAAGACTGCCAAGATCACCTAATCCATCAACCATCACCATTTACACCAAGCCATGCCCATAAGTGCCACATCTGCACATATTTTAAGAGTTAGGATCCTTAACTGCAAACAACAGTAATGGAAATAGTCTCCCAGCCAAAAGCAGGCTACTCACAGATCCCTCTTTGGATGTCAAAAGTTTGAGAAGTTCCAAGGCTTACCAGTATGGTAACAAGGACAGCAAATAAAATTCATCATTTTTGTTTTAAATTCCATTTGTCAGTTATATTTTACATAGTAGTGCACTTGTCAGAAAAGATTTATATGTAGACAGCACCAGTGTGTTTCTTAGGTAATTCTTGATTCGGGTGGCTGCCAAGGCAAATCATCTATTGATTTTAATGGAATAAGCAATTAGCTAAGACTGGTAAAATGTCAGACTACATGCTGATCAGAGAGAACAAATATGAAGTGATTTTTTGATATTTTCATTCCAGTGAAGAATTTTTGGCTTTTTTTGCAGTGCAATTCAGTTGTGACCAGTTATTATTATTGCTGTTATCTCAGAAATAATAGAATGGCCTGTGTTGAAAAGGACCACAATGATCATCTAGTTTCAACCCCCCTGCTATGTGCAGGGTCACCAACCACCAGACCAGGCTGCTCACAGCTACATCCAGCCTGGCCCTAAATGCCTCCAGAGATGGGGCATCCACAATCTCTTTGGGCAACCTGTTCCAGTGCTTCACTACCCTCTGAGTATAAAAGTTCCTCCTAATAACAAACCGAAACTTCCCCTGTCTTCGTTTAAGACTATTTCCCCTTGTCCTATCACTATCAACCCTCATAAACAGCTGTTCCACCTCCTGTTTATACGCTCCCTTCAAGTACTGGAAGACCACAATGAGGTCTCCCTGGAGCCTTCTCTTCTCCAAGCTAAACAAGCCCATTTCCCTCAACCTTTCCTCATAAGAGAGGTGCTCCAGCCCTCTGATCATAGAATCATAGAATCATAGAATCATAGAATCATAGAATCATAGAATCATAGAATCACCAAGGTTGGAAAAGACCTAGAAGATCATGCAGTCCAACCGTTCACCTATTCCCAATAGCTCCCACTAAACCATGTCCCCCAACACAACATCCAGCCTCTCCTTGAACACCCCCAGGGTCGGTGACTCCACCACCTCCCTGGGCAGTCCATTCCAGTGCCTGACCACCCTTTCTGAAAAGTAATACTTCCTAATGTCCAGCCTGAATCTCCCCTTGCGTAGCTTGAGAATCATCTCAGTGCCCTCCTCTGGACCTGCTCCAAGAGCTCCACATCCTTCCTATGCTGGGGGCCCCTGGCCTGGACACAATACTGCAGATGGGGCCTCACAAGAGCCGAGTAGAGAGGGACAATCTCCTCTCTCTTCCTGCTGGCCACCCCTTTTTTAATGCAACCCAGTATACAGTTGATCTTCCGGGCTGCAGGCGCATAGTGCTGGCTCGTGTCCAGCTTCTCATCCACCAGCATCCCCAAGTCCTTCTCCACAGGGATTCTCTCAAGGAGACCTTCCCTCAGTTTGTATAAACACCTGGGATTGCCCCGACCTGAGTGCAGAACCCTGCACTTGGCCTTACTGAACCTCATTATGTTCTCATAGGCCCACTTCTTGAGCTTGTCCAGGTCCCTCTGGATGGCTTCCCTTCCCTCCAGTGTAATGATTGCACCATTCAGCTTGGTGTCATCCACAAACTTGCTAAGGGTGCACTTGATTCCTTCATCTGTGTCTTGAACTCCACCCTGACACAGACCTATTGATTACAACCCTTTCGCTGCATCCGGCTAGCCAATTCCTAATCCACTGAACAGTCCATCCTTCAAATCCACACCTCTCCAATTTAGAGAAAAGGACCATGTAAAGACTTTGCAGAAGTCCAGGTAGATGAAATATATCACCCTTCCCCCACCCACTGAAGCCATCACACCATCATAGAAGGCCACCAGATTGAGCAGGCAAGATCTGCTATGCATCCAAAATGCCTAGAACTTGATTAATTTTGTAAGACAAATTGGCAGCAAAAACAGAACAGATAACTGACAACATATAAATAATAAGTCAGTATAAGTTAAAGTAAATGTGAAATTTTACTATTTTGCATATCTGATTACAGAAATCTCTACTTTTATGATTTTGAATGTATTTTTATTTTATCACAATCCAGATTTCCAAATCAGACCCAAAAAGAGGTTTCCAGTCTCTGATGAAGAGAATAAAACAGAGAAATATTAGTAAGCGTATTGATCATTAATGAAATCCAGAATGCAAATTCAGACCATAAACAGCTAATGAAATAATTAGCCAGCTGATTTATTCAGTGTAGGAGTAACATTTGCACGAGCTACTTAGCATATGGTAATAGCAAGTGCAAATATTATTGTCTAAGAGAATTTTCACTGTTCTATCTCCAGTGACCAATTCAGTGTAAAACCCCGCAAGGAATCTCAGTGGAACAGATCTTTTATTACTCACAAATTTTATTCTCCTTATAGTTAGCCACAGGCTAGTATATTGGCATAGGTTATCAAAATTCAGGCAAAATTTGTTGTAGATCATGGATGAGTAGCCAATTTGATATGCAGAATATTCTTATTACCCTACAAGATTACCCATCAAGATCACATTGCTGAGATTTACTGGCAAAGAAAGATATACATAGGCAAAAATGTTTTAATGCATGGTACAACAGCTGGCAGATTAAAGACATAATTAAATATGTTCTCAAAAAGCACAGCACTGTCAGTAATCAGTAGGAGTAGGGCGAAAAGTATGGAATATTAGAAGTTACTATTGTTTTCTATATACTTTCTCTTTTTTTGAGACATACCTGACAGATGAATATTTTTACTCTGCCTGCAATAACCAGCCAAGCAGCTCAGCAAATGCAACTCCAACTTGATAAGAAAAATGATGTGTTCATAGATATAAATAGTTTGAGCACACACTGCTATTTCCATAGACTCAGAGAGGTTAGGAATAAACCTTGCAGAACAGAAAAAAAATAAAAATAAAAATAAAAAAAATCAGCAGCAATTATTATAACCCTGCAATATATGTTCTAACTGAGGTTTAAAAAAATAATGAAGAAAAAGAAAAGAGAGACTTTTTTGTTTGTTTGTTTGTTTGTTTGTTTCCACAGGATGTATACTTAGAGGCCCTGCAAATTTTTTACCTTTAAAAGCATGGAGCAGAAGCGCAAATATAAAGTTAAGACTTGACAGATGTAAAAGTGATATAAATTGCTGTTGACACTGAATTTGATTGCGGCTTTTTCCTACGCCCCAGGGACCCCCAAATCACTCAAGGATTTCCCCTGGCTCACTCTTCTCTATATTTTAAATTCAATCTCTAGGCCAAGCTTAAGGCAGAACTGGATGATGATCTGGATCTTTGTTTTACAGAATCTTGTTGGGGTTTGGTCTTAGCTTGAACCCTTTGGGATACTCAGAGAGTTACACAAAGATGAGGCAGGCTTACGTGAACAGTTTTATTCATGGAGTTTGTAGCTCACAGCATAAGTTGATTCAAATGCTGAAGTTACCCTTAGGGGTTAAAAATAAAGAAAGATAGAATGAAAATGGGAAAGGGGAAATTCTCTCCAGTGTCCAGTTAGGAAGAAGAACAATTTTCTCCCTCTGATTGATACATCTCCTGGTGTCCTCTCTAGTACAGAAGTTGTTTCCTCACAAAGTAGTTTCCACTGTGTTCTGCCCCATCTCCCTGTTGATGGTTTCTGTTTATGACTCTAACAGCATATCATAGAATCATAGAATCACAAGGTTGGAAATGACCTACAAGATCATCTAGTCCAAATCATCTGTTCCATTTACTGGAACAAGGTTTGGTTTATGTGGTAGGATTGACCATTAAACTTTGTGCATATGTATTTTTTGGGTAATGATTGTTATCTTTGTTTCTTGTAGTCAAGAGTTATCTATGATGCATTATGTCTGCCCACCAGGCAATCCAATTGTCATCCCAGTGCTTCACTCTACCCAGTTTTGTGCACTCACCTGGCACAAGTTCACCCTAGGAAGGCCCCGGTGTTACTTAGGAGATCCACAGATGGGATCTAGAGGCAGACAGAATTCAGGCTAGTAAGTGTGATTTAGCCGTAGGGAGCTAAGTTTTAAGGGTGGACATTTTTGTTCTCAGTACAGTCATAGCAGCTGAAAACATGAAATTTTTGTTTCTCAAATCTTTTGTAAGCCAAGTTAAAACTCTTGTTTTAAGGCTTTACCACTCTCTTTGAGTTTATCAACATCAACTAAAGAACTCTTAGACTTGTACCTGTTTGTATCTCCAAATCTTAAGAAAGGCAGAGAAATTATCATACATCCACTTCTTTTTCTAATGTGGATACATTAAAAAATCTTTCTTGTAGAGTCAGATCTTAAGAAGAGGTTAGCCATTCTGTCAAAATACAAGGTCGATGATGTCCCAGAATAATAAAATAGGCAAAGCCTGACCTGGAATCTTCTTAAACTTGGGTAGATTTCATTATCACTAAGATGAATAAATTTGATAGGATTAACAAGTCTATCATTACTAATTAAAAATGCACACGTATCATCAGTGATGATACATCAGTCACATTAGTCTTTGTGAGAATAATTAAGTTCTCAGTATAGGTTCTTAATCTTGTCGAACAATTGGCAGTTTGAGGTAAGGAACAATATTGGATTACAGGAGATTCTGCTTTAAAAGAACACCTGGAAGAATGAAATGAAGACTAGATGGAAACAACTACAAAGAAATGTTCACTTCCTGTCTTATCAAAAATACTTCTCAATAAAATAATATATAATCTAACAATATTGTTGTATATTATTAGCAAGTTCCTGGGGGACATTAGAATTTTGAGAAAGTTAAAGATAAGTACACCTTGAAAGAAAACTTTTTCCTGTTACGACATTAATCTAGCAAAAAACTGCAAATTATGTTTTCCTCTCCTTCAGTCATGAACACTTATCCCATAATTCCACCAATTTTAAAACTTAGTCCTGATGAGCCAAGGAAGACAAGGGTAAAAAAACCACAACTCTAAAATCAACCTATTTCACTTTGCTAGAGACATGCAGAATGCAAACTTTAAGGGGCTCATGAATCAGACACTGCCCTTGTTTTTACATCTGCTGCATAGATGAGCTGAGGACACAATACAAACTTACCATGGAAAAAGCAAACAGAAAACAAGTCTTAAAGAAAATACTAAGAGTCATCTGAAGGAAATCTGCATGTGAAATGTATCTTATGAAGAGCAAACACAGACAATTTTAGCATCTTAACTATTTTGTATTGGAAACGGTAAATGCTTACAATACAGCAATGTATCAGTTGTATTAATAGAAAAATTCTGTGTAAAATTTTGTTAATATTGAAAATACACTTTTTTCCTAGCAAGCCTTTTTTCACACAGCTGCAGAGAAGCTGAAAAAAATATTGTTGAGGGCAGATAGATATATCTGATTTACAAAAATGTGCCATGTGTTATCCTTCAAAAAATTTGAAGTTCTGATCTTCCCATTGAAGTAAATAGGAGCAAAGTAGACCAATGAGAGTTCTCCGAAAATCTACCTACGGATGCAACGCTAGCTGCAATAAAGTATGAAGTACGAAGAATGAGAAATTGTTAGCTTTAAATTAAGGTCATATTATGTTGCTGGACGTGGCAGCACTGTGTATTTAATCCAAATTGAATGCTTTTCTGAATGATCCACAGAGCAGTCTGGAAAAAGATAACAGAACAGATTCAGTGGCCAAAAGCATCGGTCTCCTTTCTCCATGCATTCCTTTGTAGCTAGCATTTACAGAATAAACTGTTGCATCCAAGTTGCTAGATAAACATTATGGATTACCTACATGGTCTAACTGAGACTGAAGAAAGATGTGCAGAACCCAGAACAGGTAAGGACAACTGTAATAACATCATAGCTCTGGATCTCAGATGTAGTTCTTCACCACTTCTAGAGAGATCTGATTCAGAGCTCTCAACTGCCAATGCCAAAGCTTGAAACTGAGCTATGGAAAATTCTGTCTTCCAGGTGGCAGTAATAACTGTGCTGGAGAAGCAGAAAGAACTTTGATAGCAGAAGGGAAGGCAAAGTGTTCAGACAAGACCAAGTGAAAACTGTGACTAATATGGCTTATTGTTGCAGATACTTGCATGGAAGATATTGCTGCTCTGTCAGAGAGAAAAAATGAGAATGGCAATTCAAAGAATATTAATAAGAGATTGGCAGATAGGGAGGAGAAAGAAGGAATTGCTTGTTAATTAATCACCACTGCACTGCAAAACACAAGCCTTGTTCTGTTCATTTTCCACGATGATCTCAAAATAAAAGACCAGGATTAAATGTTCAATCCATCTATTTTCATCTTCATTCTTGAATTAGTCTTCCATTAGTAGAACTGATAGATAGCAAATATCTTCTTCACATTCTTCAGCATCTCATAGCTAGCAATCTTGGAAGAAAGAGAGTAGATGGCTAGAAGCTGATAGAGGAGAATACATTCAAAGTTACTTGAAATCAATTTTTTCCCTTTTCAAGTAAAATTCTGAACATTAAGTAAACCTAAAAAAGCCTTGTCTATTTATATGCATTTAATGAAAAATAGACTTTGACAGGCCAAGAGCAATGAGAGGAGAAGACCTCCAAACCAGCTCCTCAGGAAGGATAATAGTCTTATTCACAGAATCATAGAAATGAGTTGGAAGGGAAATTTAAAGGCCATTTGGTCCAACTCCTCTGCAATGAACAGAACCTCATCCAGACTGACCTTGAATGTCTCCAGGGACAGGACATTCACCACCTCTCTGGGCAACCCGTTCCAGTGCTTCACTACCCTTACTGTAAAATATCTTTTCCTTATATCCAGCCTAAAATGACACTGTGTGATATCATGATGACAGATTAAATATCCTTATTTGATTGCTATTATTGCTTTTTATTCTTCATAGCATTTTAAAACTTTTTTTTCTTAAATACACCATTTTTCTCCTCTGTCCAAGCAATGCTTTATCATCTCTGAAGCGAATGAACAGAGGAAACCATCTCTGATAAAGCAAATGGAAAATTCTTATTTGGATTCTTTGGAATCTTAGTGTCACCTGAAGACCTAGGTCCTAAGTAAATAAGCAGTGTAGACTGTCTCCACCCACTGTCTGAAGAGACTACAAACTAGTGTCATCATCTGCAGCACAATTCCCAGCATAGCAGCTGCAGAATGAAATACAGCATATTTTTGTAAGGAATGAACACAACTGAAAAACACCTCAAAATATAAGCTGGAGTTAGTGTTACTCAAAACAGATTTTAGCAACGTGGCAGGAACACCACAGAAGAAAGTGTGAATATTAACAGATGCACATTAGGCACACAGCTCACCCACACACTGAAAGCGTCTGTAATGGCTAATGATACATTTCTGAGATGGGTGAGACAGAGCGTGTGAAATCATTTGAACGAGGGAAAAGGTGTACTTCAAAAAGGAAATTATTCCTGTGACCCAAGAAGACAGAAGGAAAAAAGGCTTCCATTTTATACAGGTGAAAATTAGAAAACTTCCTTTGATTTCAGGGAAAATGGCCTCATTTTGTGTGAGTTTGAAGTCTGGTTCTGCACTGTCAAATGTTGGTCTGATGACATGTTTTTTTCCAAGGGGATCACAGCAGTGTAGCTATGTGATTGTGTTGAATTATTTTAAGATCTGAATTACTACTTTTTCTTCCTTTGCATTTTTGTAAAATTGAGACAAAGATTTCCCAGGGAAAAAAAAATAAAAATGTTGCATTGCAGTTTTACTGTCTCGATCACTGAGACAAAATATTTTGTGAGAATAAAGCAAATTTGAAATGAAATTCCAAGAAAAGTCCTCTGTCCAAAGCAACATAGAAACTTTTAGGGTGACATCCTATCTCTTTCTAGGAGCATATGTTTATCTATAGGGAAGTACTACACTTTGACTTGGGAATATAATTGATTTTTCTGTTTTTAGAAAAACCTGTAACAATAAACATTCATTTGACAGAAAGTCTGGCCGAATGGATCAGCCAGATTTCCTATGAGTAGAACACACAATCTGCACCTTTTCACGATAACATGATGGCTTCAGACACATGTAGTTCAGCTGTCTGTGCTCATTGTATGAACCTGTTTCAACAACCATATGCACATTCTAAAGCACAGTACAACAAGGATTCATTGATCATAAAGCAAGCAAGGCTGGATTCAGAAGTAGTTTTCATCCTGCCTCAGTGCAGTGGAAAGCCGGAAAAACAATATTTTCAGTGTAACTAGCCATAATCTCCTTTATTTCATAGTTTGCATGCATCTTTTGGGCCTTGTAACATTCTCTCTACAAGGAGAATTTAATTTATGTTCTGTACTTGAATAGTGAACAACATAAAGTCAGTTTGAAATTATCAACATTAAATCTGCAGACACAAGGGAGCGGCAGAACATCAGGAAAAAACAACGCAATAATAACAATAATAATAATATCACTGCATGAAAATGTTTTAGTAGGTAGGTTTATCTGACTTTTATTTTCAAATATTTTATCACACTGTTCTCTTTGTCTTCTCTTTTTGGATGAATCCCAAAAGAATTTAAAATTGCAGGGTGGTGTGAGATCAACACTCTCTTACACTTAACCATGCTCCTGTTTGTTCTTAAAGGTTTACTTTTGAAAGCAGAGGAAAAAAAAACAGGTCGAATCTTATCAGAATTTTAAGATTTTTCATGTCTTCATGCTTCATAATGGAGGTTTGAAAAAATTGTAACATCCTAGTCTCCTTCTGGCTAATTGAAAAAACTTGGAATCATGTCTGTAAGTATCTCTGTTGAATGAAAACATTCAACATTCATGCTTAATCCAGAATGAAGCTTTAGAAGTGACTGGGAGTGTCAAGCAGTTTTGCAATCTCACTGAGTTGGCTTTTTTTTAGTTCTTATAACACTACAATTCCATAGCAGAATGCATTCCTTTCGTGTATTTTCATGTATTACCTGTCTTCCCCCCCCCCC